>NC_081415.1:74969955-75064955 GCF_030272615.1 Cryptomeria japonica | reverse complement strand
TAATCCTCATCTAAATGTGACATGACCGTGATATTATCTCTATTATCAATCATGAGAATCATCACCATTTTACACATCAAAATCATCATCATAGCATATTGAATGTAGTCATCAACACCACAAAGGTGGACATCCAAAATAATAAATCATTTAAAACCAACTACACTTTACATCAATGACCACAATTTGCAACAATCTTCATCAGACACAGTAGAACCCCTTAACAAAATATGTACTTGAGAAACCAATAGACAACATCATAACTATATTAAAAAAATCTCAAATATCCTCCACAACACTAAGCGTTGACACCAATGAAAAAGCATAGCCATCACTAAGAACAACTGCCAACACATTGATTATAACACACTAGCTATTTATTAGTATCGACTTAGAACAATAATTATAAATATAAACAATTTATTTATAGAATACGTTGCACTCTTTATTTATTGATAGTGACAAAATAATATCTATACAAATAAACAATTCATGCATTGACAAATATACAATTATTATTTGTTTGTAATGATAGAAAAGATATATGACAAATATAAGTAGTTGATGCTTTCAATAGAAATAGTTGGGCAATGAGTATTATGTGAGAGTTAATTTTTTACTACATGTACTCTAGAGTAATGTTTATAGATATAAATACTTGGTGATTGGCTACAGCAGAGTTGTTTTTTCTTGTTTATAATAATAAAGATCAATTCTAAAGACAAAAAGTTGGTACGTCTTTTATTAGAGTAAAATAGGTTTAATATGGACTTGAAACCCCAAAAAATATAGTCTTCAAGGAAAAGCTAGATGCCAAGCCATAGCAAGCCAAAACAAGCGTAACAACAAAAATAGGTTCAAACAACCTAGAGGCTACACAATATTAACCATGACAAAAAAATTGAATTGTCTTAACATTCCTAGTAACCCCAACTAAATCATCCATAACCTTGACATTCACGTAGTTACCTTTATCTCCGTTATGAGTGCAAGCCAATGGTCCCAATGTGACCTGAGTATCACCTTAAAAAATCTGTACTTTCTCCTTGCCCTTGCCATAGACTAGAATGGAGGCAAAAGTATGAGTTACTAAAGGAGAAACATTGAGGGATTTATCTTTTTCATTGAGTCTCTAAAGACCCTTTGTGCTATTTGTCATGATTTTCCTCCTAACAGTAATAATTGTTCTTGACTTCTCATTAAGCTAATTTGTTTCCATCTCTAGGTTCATATTTTTTTCTTTATGATCAATCTTCATCACCTTCACATATGTCAGCATCTTCATACTATGGTCTAGTAGGTTGTTCACATTATTTGAGGTGGGAAAGTTCTATGGACCCTGTCCAAAAGTTAGGTCATTGATTGTACATTTTAACCTTGAAATCTCTCCAACAATCCATTTGGAAAAATTGTTATGTCCATCTATAGCTTCCTTCATTGCTTTTTCCCCATCCCTTGCATCAGTTCTTGAGGATCCCATGTACTTACCCACTTGGGTACCCTTTTCAAGTTCAACTAGGATTTTTATACAAAAGTCAATATCTTTTTGTTCATCACCAATCCCTAGTGGGATACAATTATCCATATTTCCCTTTAGTTTCTTCTTCTTGGCAACCTTGTGGTGCAGGAGCACCTTGCAAGATTTGAATACCATTTGAGAAAGGAAATATTTTAGAGGTGTTTGTAGGATCCTTGAGTGTTTTAAGTTATAATAAGGTCTTTCAAGACCAATCATTTTTGTTTTAATTAGCCATGTAAGGCTTTGGTGCCATTTTGTAGTGTGAACTTCTTAGGACCTGTTTGGTAAACCATGGTCAAATGACATCCAGTATACCTAAATGAGGTAACAATTGTATTTTGGCTTCTATGTGGCCTATTTGTTAAGTTTATGATGTGTCCTAATAGGTTACATAGGAAAATGTCATAGATTGTCAAGTTTGGATGACAACTTTTGTTGTCAACTTGTAACTAATCTCCCTCCAATGGCTATTTAGTTCAAATTCAGTTGGATTCAGTTGACAAGGTTGGAGAGACCTTTCTTAAGGCCTTTTAGCTTGAGAATAAAGGATTGATGAAGGTTTGTATGTAAGATTGTGATCAAATCCAATAAACACTCTGAAATTTACATAAATTTGTTGTAACAGTGCCTTGTACGATCATTGTATAGACTCCATGTGTAGGATAAATCATTGATTTGAATAGGAATATATGTTGATGTTCATTTATCCTTTATTTGATAGGAAAAGGCTGAGAAATAAGTGAGATATGTGCATTTTTGTGAAAGGTGGTGTGAAAACCATCCAAAACCAAGGTTTCCAGGGAAATTATTTCTTAACCCAACATTCCTCTAGCCAAATTGGCTCAAAATATGGGGACTGGTAGATGAGATAATTTAATTTAATATTTTAAAATTTTCTAAGTTGGCCTTTGAACTGGTGGAATTTGGGATCAATCCCTAGCCTAGGCATCCTCACTAGGCGATTTTCACTATTTAAAATTGTGCAGAGGTAAAACCAAGAGTGGTGGACCCTATATGGCGGTGGATTTGGTGTTTGGGGATTTTTTATACCTTTCCTATCCATTGGTTTCATTATATCAATCCATTTTTGTGTGGTTGCTTTGTAAAAGTGGCCTAAAAGCCCTATTAGGCCTCCCGTAGCAGCAACGTTTGACCCAGTCAATGCAAGAGTTAGGGTCTGAGTTTTGAAACTATTTTGTGTCAAAAAAAGAGGCATGTTAAAGTTTCATGAGTGTCATTAGGATAATTAAAAAAAATTTCCCTTAAAGGTTCAAATCAAAGCTACTAGGAATAGGTGTCTTGTAGAGGGCAATTCACCTTGATTGAACCTATACAAACAAAGGATGTTATCTTGGTTGTGGCCAATTGTTCTAGGGCTGGAAAAGAGGTTCTATAGGGTCCATACCTTCTCTGTAATGGTGTATGTGTTATAATCCAAGTTGGTCATAGGTAACCACATGAGAGTTGTTGTCAAGCAAAGACACTTGATGTGAGAAGTTGTATCTCAATGACATGTTTAGGGATCAAAAGGGCCCCATTGAACAAATGTAAGTGTAGAGGTGTTCTTGTATGTTGTTGATAGGATTTTACAAGAATCCATGAATGTGGAGACCTTAATTGAGGATCTTGTAGAGTGATTTTGTGTGAGAAGTCTTTGATCCTTGGGACTCTGCATCACCTTATTGCCTTGAGTGGGCATTGGAAGGGGGGAAAAATATTTTCTTTTCCCACCTGACATAGAGTCAATTTCAAATTTTTGTTTTTGACCAATGGAACATGGGGGCATAGGTTCCTTTCCTTTCTTAGCTAAGCTAGGGCTTAAGGAGTTATGGAAGAAATTACCAGATGAGATATAACCAAACTCCCCCTTGTCTAAAACTTCCTTATCAGAATCATACCCCTTTCCCTTAGTAGAGGCATTATTAGCTTTTCTTACAAGCACCCAGGTGGAAGGCCTTTTCATAAGAGGATTTAGACTCTCTAGACTCATCAATGTAATGCAAATGAACAATTTGTGCATAGCAGATATTGTTCTTTTTAGAGGTAGAGGAGTGCAACCTAGTCTCAAGAGATTGAGCATGCTCTATAATTAGAAAAATTAACCCCTAATGAAGAATATGGGAGCTGTTATTTTTTAAATAACCATTAATACTATTGCATAAAGAAGAGAGGAGGTAAAAAGGAATAGAAATACACCTATCATGTACAAAATGATTCAAAATAGTAAAATGATATGTTAAAATGCTCTTATGGTGATCGTCTAAGGTTATGTACTTCATTGTCACCTCAACAACATTTACCCATAGAGACTTAATATCCTCACAGTTGTAGCCTACATCTTTTGTGTAGAAAACTTTAGCCCTCTCATTCTTCTGGAAGGAAATCTGAAGATCTTCCTCCATGGTTGTCCTATCCCTCTAAAATTTTCTTCTATCCACGAGCATCCCAATAACCTCCACAGTGAGGTTTCTTTCCACCACAAATTCTCCTCCAAAAACCTATAAAGTTCTATTTTTCCATCTCTTGATGAAGAGCCGAATAGGTCTATGGTCATGGCCATGAAGTTTTTCAATGTAGAGAGTAATACCTTTTCCTGAAACTTTATCCAAGACCTCATGTTTGTTCATGCATTTCTCACAAGAATAGGGTTTTATTCTATTTCAATAACCACCCATATAGGACTTACAATATGATCTATGAGCACCCTATAGAAGGCCACTAGACCCCATAATATAGAAAATAAAAAAAGTGAAGATTCTAGACTTGGAAAGAAAACAAAACTTACTTTTCCCGATAGTAAAATTGTAATGAAACCTCATCCCTTCCTTTCACTTATAAAATAATAAAGAGTTCGATGACCCCCAAATTAACACAATCTTATATCATCATAAATGAGGCTTCTAATCTTTGTTGATATAATATCATGGGACCCCACCACTTAATACTAGTCAGCTTAAATCCAAGATTGGATAGGTCATTGACCACTTTATTGCCTTCTCGAAAGATATGGGAGATTTAAAATAAATAAGGGATCTTTGCTTCACTAATGTATCTCCATGTAAAGCTTTTATAGTCCAACTAGGGATTTGTATTCTAAGAAGGTAGCTAACAATGATGAGGGAATCACTTTCCAGACATATTTTCCTATAGTTATCCCTCATAGCCATCCTTATACCAATGTAGGCAGCCATAGCCTTAGCATAGTGCTTTGTAAAAGCAATTGGTATGTTCATTACAATTCACATATTATTTATTGAAAAATAGATAAACAAAATTTTAAAATATAAAATATTGACACATTGACTGCAATGCACTAATTGTCAATTTTCAATAATAGAAAAAAATCTAATACTATAAGCACATTATGAATTAACTATAATGCATTCTTTTTTTTCTAGTAGTGACATAAAATAATGTCACCTTGAAATTAACTACAATGCACCTAGAAATTGACTAAAATTTAGTTGATTTCCTTGAATGTAATAATAAAGAACAACTATAAAGACAAAAAATTGGTATATTGACTACAATGCATGTTTTATTTATGTCATGAGATAAAAAGTAATAAGTAAAATATAAACAATTGACACATTGAACACAATGCACTAATTTTTAATTGGTAGTGATAGAAATCTACTTACAACTATAAATATTTAATGTATTGACTATAGTATATTAGATTTTTCTTACTATTGACAATACAAATACTTATAACTACAAGTAGTTGGCATATTGACTTTAATGCACTAATATTCATTAGCAACAAGATACAAGAAATTCTAAACAAATAACTAAATAAGGCAATGACTAAAGTGCACTAATTTTTAAATGGTAGTTGTAGAAAACTGCTTATAACTATAAATTGTTGGTGTATTGACTATAAAGAATTGACATTTTCTTCATAGTGACATAAAAAAAATGCTTATAAATATAAGTAGTTGGCATTTTGAGTGTAGTGCGCTAATTTTTTCATTACTATTAACATAAAAAATAAATATAAGAATAAACTATTAGTTTTTTTAGCACAATGTACTATTTATTTATTTCTAGTGATATAAAATAATATAAACAAAAATGAACCATTGACAAATTGACTAGAATGCATCTCTATTTTGTTAATAATGATATAAAAGAAAGATTATACTCATAAGTTTTCAATGCAGCAATGTAATAGAAAATGATGCTTAAAAAATAAATAGATTATATATTGATTAAAATATTTTAATTATATACTATAATTAAAATATTTTAATTATATACTATAATTAAAAAAGTGCTTACAAATATAAAGATTTGATCCGTTGTCTATGATGTATTGATTACTTATTAAACAATGATAAAAGAATACTCCTAAATATATAAAAATTGTATATTGACTAAACTAGTTTAATGTATCTTTGAAAAATGCTCATTTAATAAATTTTAAAAATTTCAAACTTTAATAGAAGTTTAATATAAATTGTGTAGTACCCCTACCCTAGTCTACTTCTAACCTTGGTTTAATCTGGATTGGTTATCGTAATATTATGATTAATGTCAGATGTTGATTTTATGTGTAGCTATTGATGTGGTTCTCACACTAGTTGTATGCAGGTTATTCAGTGTACCTATTTCGTGATTTTAGTATCGGACTAACGCTTTCATTAGATTTTATAAATGTATGCATGTATGATCTTTTGTTGTAGGAGATTTCAGGTGCGAAGTCGCATGAGTGCGAGGTTCGTCGTCACCTGGTTTTGCAGGTTTGAGCATACCTTTTAATCCTTAGAGTTGGATTAGGTGGTCGTAAGACCTTAGTCGACCTTAGTCGTGCTCTAGTGAGCATCGCCAGTCGTCGTCGGTAATCCCTTCTTGTTTGGGTTTGCGAGTCGTCTGTTTGGTTGACCTTCTCGGTTTGCATGCCTGGTGTGTTTGGTTAATTGATTAATTAGTCCTTAGTAATTATCGTGATTAAATATGCGTTAGTGCATTGATGATTAATGGATTAATTAATCTGGTTTCTGTTAGGTGATTTTCATTGATATTGATTTGCTCGTTTTTAATTGGGAGTGAATTCGATTAAATGGCTGATTTTGATTATTAAATGCATTATTTATATATGCTGATGAAAAAGAAGGATTTGTATTTAATTGCAAGAGGTTTAATTGCTTTCTGTTGGATTCTGGTATTTGAAAGGTTAAATTGTATTGATTGTGAAAGAAATCGATTTTTAATTGATTAAACAAGTTATTTTGTTGATAGTTAAAAAAAGAAATAATTTTTGAGGAATTAATTGTAAATAAAAGTTTTTATTCCAAAAAATGGAATTTTTGGGTCAACTCCTCCATATTACCCAAATTTGGGGAAATTGGAAAGGATGGACAAAATTTGGAGAAGATGTTGGTTGGGAGAAAATTTTGGAGGTTTTGGGAAGAAATGATGCTGGATCTGGCAGGTGGGCTCTCCCTCAGGCATTCCAGGATTGCGTATTCAGGTAGGATTCCGAATTTGTTATTGGAAAACCAATTGATTGTCCATTTGAATTTGGCTGGAAACTTTCTTATTCCTCATTGCTGTATGGTGTTGAAAACCCTTGATTGTGTTAGGAATGGATGAATTCCATCAAGAATCTTGATGCCAAAACTGATTTCATTGGAAACGGATTTTGTATTAAATCGTATTTATTTTTAAAATCGAAATTTCTTTTCAATTTCGTGCTGGGCGTTTGTGATATTATCAGACTGTGTGGTTTTTAAAATAAGGGAAAATATATATATATCTTTTTCGAACTGTGTTTACTATGGAAAATATTTATTTATTATGCCGAGCTGGGCGTTCATTTTAGTCGAACTGTGTGTTTTTAATTAGCAAATTAATATTAAATTTCAAACTGTATGTTCGAACCTGGGCGTCATTGTTTTGTGCTCGGACTATGTTTTGGGGATGGGAGGCGGGGAGCGGAGCTCCACCCGCTCCCTCCCCTCTCCACCACTCGTGCCCCCTTACTCTCCCCCGCGTCCCGTGCTCTTCCCTCACGGATTGTTGGGCCGTGGCTCACGGCGGTGGCCGCAGGGGCCGCGGTGGCCGCAGGGCGCCGCGGCACCTGCGGGCACCACCGTGGGCACCGCCTGCGCACTACCCCGCGGCTAGGGTTAGGGCACGGCCCTTTCCCAGCACGCTTTCCTTGTTTTAAAATGCGTGGTTTTGTTTAATCACAGTTGTTAAAACATTTTTTTTAATGCGTTTTTTTTTTTTCATTTAAAAAAAAAATGCATATGTTATGTAATGGCATTTTGATGCATGCTATTTTAGTGTTGAGTTTTATTAGTTCTTAATTTCGATTAAGGAGGCTTTAATCGTTGCAAATTTTAGTTGATAATGATTAACTTTATAATAGAGCTTATAGGTTAATTGTTATGTAGCTTCATTTCGTGACTTATGCCCTCTTTCCAATTAAGTCCTGCGACTGTAATATTGCAATTTAATATTGACAATTATTCTCTGATTGATTTTGGCTAATTAAGGTAGCGTTGTTTAAAAACAAAATAGAGAATAATATGTTTTGGAAGATCGTTGAAATACGATGCGATTACTTATTGATGTTGTTAATGTTATATTAGAACATCTCATTTGAGTAATTGAAAGTAGGGAAATATTTATCGTTGGGCTTTAGAAATTTAAACGCCATGTCTTGAAAGTGATTATCTCCTTTTAGATTCTCCTTCTACATTTATATTTTCGTGATCCGTATTATGCATCTGGGATTGGAAATTATGAATCTGTAGAGGACGATTTTGAACTAGTAAAGCTAGGATGTTTTGTTGGAGATTAAATATCTTATTTCAGTTGATTAATGGTTGTCTGTATTTTTAATAATATGAATTGGTTAAAACTCTTTATGGCTTAAATTGCTTGTTCAATGCTTGAACCTTAGGAGTTAGAAACCCAAGAACAACTTAACCCTTGATGAGATAGATAACTGTAACCTGTTTTTAGAACATGTAGAGAACTTGATCGATTTTAATGATTAAATCAATTTGAGAATTCATTGTCCTTTCTGATTATTGCATTGCGAGTTTAATTACTGTATTCGCTTTAATTATGAAATGGCAAGATTGCTTGGTTTAGTAGGACCCTATCGTATGGATGATTTGGTGTTCCTGTATCAGTCCTCGAATTCCGAGTTGATTGTTGAATTGTGATGTTGTCATAGTTGGTTATATCCTCGTTGTGTGAGTCGAATAATGATTCGTGGTTAACCTTAGTTGTCAGGTCTCTAGTTAGAGTACCGTCAGTAAGTGATTACCTTTGAGTCGTGTTTGACCAGATGAATGTTTCTCTCTTCTTGAACTCCGTTCGTCTTACCATGTGTATTCCGTGGTTTGAGTTCGTTTGAGTCAGTCTAGTGTCGTATGGGAAAGTGGCTTTCGATTGGGGGCCGCGCCCAAAGTGGCTGCTGGATAACCCGTCGAAAGTGAGTCTAATAAGTGATAACCTAAGTAGATTAGAAAATAATCTCTAAATAAGATAATGTGCCTCACACATGAGACGAGTGCTATCATTGATTCGACATGCTGTGAGAAGGCCTGAAATGGCAAACCACCTTCCTTGTCTTCACGAGAGGATGTGTGGGTCCACATGAGGCTTGGATGGGCCGGAAGTTCGGATTAGGTTGCCAGGGTTACCAGTGTATGGGCCGGGACCTATGAAGACTTGCCATGGTATCCATACTAGGTTGTGTGATGACACTTGTCCCTACGTCCGCTAGTGTGTTGTCGTTTGTCCTGTTTTGAGTACCTTTGTGAGTCGTCCTTTCTGTCTCTGCCCTTGTGAGTGTCGGTTTCATGTTAGACCCTTGGGTGGTGATGGTTTAGTTTTATGGATGCTCTCATGGACTCTTATGTATTAGCTTTGATTATGTTCAGCTGGATCCTGTTCCTTGTAAGGATCGTTTATGTATTTATTGACCGATGTGGTCGCTTGTGTAATGTTTATGTATCGCCTTGATGGCTGGATTGTATAGTGTAACCTCTTGTACTCTTAACCTTATTATTTATCCGAGGGGGTCTTGCAGTTGAGCAGACCCGGAGATGTAGCCCTTTAGGGGTGAACTCCGAGATCATTATGGTGTCATGTGATGTATTCTCTTATGGTTCCTTTATTCAGCTTTTCATGTATGATTTGCTTATGTTAAAATGGTTAAGTGGATAATTGGAATTAACTTTAAATGCTTATATTCAGTTCTATCTTGAATGCCATGTTGTTCGAATGCATAATTGGTTGAGATGCGATTTATCGTAATGCATGTGTGAAATCGTCATTAAAATGCAATAAGTTGGAATATGGAATAATGTATCTTAGGGTAATGAATTATTCTTAGTAGTTGTTAAGGAATTTAAATATGCTTGGTAAGGTCGCTTATGCTTTGATGAAATCCTAGTGTATTAGAATGTTAGATGTATGGGTTGCAATTTTAAATGAAAAACTTGAATGAGGTTGATGAATGGATCTTAATGGATGAATCTTTGTTGTGATTTATAATTCCATCCTTTGAAGAAATTATCCTGATTCTGAATTTCCTCGTTATAAGATATTTAGCTTATTGGATTAATGGTGCGAGTTAAATGAATTTTGAATTTAAGTAATCTCGTTGGGAAACTCTTTAGGAGATTGTCGTTAATGTCTTCCGCTATGTAATCTGAATCTTTGGTATCTTGTTGCATCTTATGTGTTGTAGCTTTAAAAAAAAAAAATTATTGCACTCTATTCTTGTTATTTTAGCTTATCCCTTCGGGGTTTCCTGGCGGGGCATTACAAATTGTCATCATTATTTTTAAGAAAAGAACACACATAAATTAAAATAATGACTGATAGGAAATCACGAGCCACGTAAAAAAATTGCAGACTTAAGAGTTATAAATTTAATAGCAAAGTCCATGGTGTAGACATCGAGATGGTGCATAATTCAAATCTTCTACAATAAAAAAATATTATGAGTTTAATAAAATTTATTGTTAATAAAAAAAATTTTATAGTCTTAAATGATAATAGATATGTCAGATATATTATTATGTGTCTACACCATATTATCTATCCCGTGGAATTCCATTAGTTGGTAATGCTATAGCATTGCTAGAACTTCCGGCTAAATAATATGGTCGACATGAGAAAGATTACTTTAAATGAAATCTGAGCAAGTAAAACAACGTTTTCAGGAGTAAACACCCTTATGAAAAGAAGTCACCAACCACCTTGTTGTACCTATAACATAAGTGGGCCCCAAAAAGTTGCTTTTATATTTTGTAATGATATTAATATGTAATCATTTTGATTTGTATTGGAGCCTTTTCAAGATTAATATTTAATAATTAAAACATCCAAGGGTGTTCATTCGAAGAGAAATGTGTAGTAAGCATTATTTTATAACTAAATATGTATCACATTTTCTACAAAATTTTTGAGTGAATATATAAAGACTAAGGATTTTTAAAACATGATTATGGTTTCTATTTTGTATATTTGTCAATTTAATTTTGCCTAAAAAGACTTCAAGTTCTACTACTTTGTTTGCATTTATTGCAATGGATGTTTTGCCTGTAATCTTGTAGGAATTTTCATCTCTTGTAAATGGTTTCAATCATTCTTTTTTTGATGATTGTTGGTGCTAGTGTTGAATGTTTAATGAAAGAAACAATGGCACCCCCATTCAAGAATTTACTAATGTTTGTTCTATAAATATTCTATAAGATATATCTTTAATTGCACTATTTATGTTGTGTTGCTTCTTGTAGAATTTTATATTGGTTGTCAATGCTTAGAATATTATAGTTTCATATGACATTTTATTTCTAGGGTTCCCATGAAAGCATGCTAAAGGAATGGGTTTGGAAGACCTAGATCTCACATCCAATTTTTCTTGACATCATGTAAAAGCTAACGAAAATATTATTTCCATTTTGTTGAAGATTGTGATGAAAAGGTAGTGCTTTGTCACAATCCTTAGTTTTTCTATTGCTCGCTTCATTTTCTCAAACTATGGATACATAATTTTGGGTTAATTCACTAAGTTACCCTTGACTTCCTAGAATTTCTGAAGCAAGATACAATCCTCCTTAGGCTATATTGTTTGTGTTGAACATAAGAGGTTTTGTTATTCCTATCCTCTATGATGAGTCTATGTTGAGGTGCACTTTTTTTAGGACATTAAGGCAATTGTTGACATATGAGCTGGTAACAAGATATTCAAAATGTGTCCATTATAATAATATTCTGGACAATTTCTATCAATATGAATCATCAATGCATACTATTAAAGATTTCCCCTAACTTTATAATTCCTAAAGGCCGCTACTCAGCCATTTTTTGAGGTGTTTCCTTCTATAAAATATAATGAAATTTTTTCTATTTTTGTTAGCTATATGGCCAACAATTATTGTCAAAATAAAGCTACCCTATGTCTTCTAGATCAAGAAACCATCTAATACAAGTTTTTTAAAAGCCTCTGATATTAGGTAGGATTGTATCCTTTACCACTAGGGGGAATTTGATGAGGTTAAAGTAGTATGTTACCCACTTTTGACAACTAAATATTGTTTATGTTTTTCCTACTTCATCTCCTCTTGCTACTTAGAAGAGGTCTTTCATTTTTCTATGATGATAAGAGGATATTGGATTTCCAACCAACCATTAATAGGTTTCCTTTCACTTATAGATTGGAATTTTTGGAGCCTATAAAGTGACAATGATTTCAATCTAGTCGAATTGGTTACTAGAAACATTCCCTTAAAAATCCACTTATGTATTGTATTTCCTAGAATTTTATTGGGCTAATATAACTCTCATTAAAAAATCTATTAAAGTAGGAGCATATAGGTTGACTAATAATCACACATCAAGGAAAAAAACCCTAGGTTCTTGTTCAATCATTGTTCTCTATTATTAATTTTTTCTATTTTTCTTCCTTGAACATTTTTTCCAAGTTTTATACCATCATCATGTAGAGGGCTCTAATTACTACATACAGCTAAATAAGTTTCTTAAAACGGATGCAATTTTACCAACTTATGAGGAATCAGAGGTTTGGCTCTCATCAAGAGCAATATAGTTATTTGAGGTGTTATGGATATCTCTAGAACCTCGAAAACATTTTTGTTCCATGAAATCCCATGAATAGTACCATTTGTTCCCAAACAAGTGGGAACAATTGGCAAGTTTCCTAATTACATTTTAACTGCCAAATATGTTCATAGATGGATCAACTAACTTTGAGAACCTACAAGCTCTTTGATGGTTCATCCTCTTACCTACAACTCTAACAAATATTGATTCTTGTATATTAATAATGAAGTTGTCATGATTTTCAGTTGCATCAAAACCTCTATCTTGTCTATTGTAGTGTTAAAAATTCTATTCTATTCCTATTTCACACTTACACATTAGACTCAATGCAGTTATGACAAAATTCATGATAAGGATTCATGATTCCAACTTAATGAATAGAAAAGATGCAACATTAATAGCCTTTGAATTTAAATTAGTATTTAATTGGCATGATAAAAGTGTAATGTGCATACATATACATGTTGCATTGAAAGGTTCAAAAATATTTTAACATTCAAATGACCATATTCAACAAGATAACTTTTTTGACATGTGTCTCAACATGCAAGGGCATTTTTAATGACAATTACCACAAATCCAAAGAAAAAAAATCTCATTCTTTCTTATTTTGTCACTATAGAAACTCTTGATATCTCTCTCTAACCCCATAGTGAATCTTGGAAAAATTATCTTTATGCTCTAGAGTCTAATAGTCACAACCAACACTCCTCTCAACTATCAATCTCATTTATATAAATCTCAAGAAGGGAGCCATAACTTATTGTAATGCTCACTTTCTTGTCTATTGATCTCATTCATTCATCTTTTTTTGTTTGTTTTATCTCTAGTAATGTGATTTTTCATCTATACCATGGATTATTTATATTAAATGTCTTTATTTTGTCATTATCTAGCCATTTGTGTAGGTGTAAACAATGAAATAGTTGTTTGACTATTTATGTTGTGTTTCTTCTTGTAGAATTTTATATTGGTTGTCAATGCTTTGAATATTATAGTTTCATATAACATTTTGTTTCTAGGGTTCCCATGAAAGCATGCTAAAGGAATGGTTTTGGAAGACCTAGATCTCACATCCAATTTTTCTTGACATCATGTAATAGCTGACCAAAATATTATTTCCATTTTGTTGAAGGTAGTGATGAAAAGGTAGTGCTTTGTCACAATCCTTAGTTTTTCTATTCCTCACTTCATTTTCTCAAACTATGGATACACAATTTTGTTGTCTTAGAAAATAAGTCCTATAATGTCTACATTATGGTTTAATTCATTAAGTTACCCTTGACTTCCTAGAATTTCTTGAGCAAGATACAATCCTCTTTAGGCTATATTGTTTGTGTTGAACATAAGAGGTTTTGTTATTCCTATCCTCTATGATGAGTCTATGTTGAGGTGCACTTTTTTAAGGACATTAAGGCAATTGTTGACATATGGGCTGGTAACAAGCTATTCAAAATGTGTCCATTAAAATAATATTCCCAACAATTTCTATCAATATAAATCATCAATGCATAATATTAAAGATTTTCCCTAACTTCTTAATTCCTAAAGGCCGCTACTCAACCATTTTTTGAGGTGTTTCCTTCTATAAAATATAATGAAAATTTGTCTATTTTTGTTAGCTATATGGCCAACAATTATTGTCAAAACAATCCTAACCTGTGTCTTCTAGATCAAGAAACCATCTAATACAAAACTTTTAAAAGCATCCGATATTGGGTAGGATTGTATCCTTTACCACCAGGGGGAATTTGATGAGGTTAAAGTAGTATGCTACCCACTTTTGACAACTAAATGTTGTTTATGTTTTTCCTACTTCATCTCCTCTTGCTAAATATGTATCACATTTTCTATAATTTTTTCGAGTGAATATATAAAGACGAAGGGTTTTTAAAACATGATTATGGTAATCAATTAAGGTTTCTATTGTGTATTTTTGTCAATTTAATTTTGCCTCAGAAAAGTTGAAGTTGTACTACTTTGTTTGCATTTATTGCAATGTATGTTTTGCTTGTAATCTTGTAGGAATTTTCACCTCTTTTAAATAGTTTCAACCATTCTAATCTTGATGATTGTTGGTGCTAGTGTTGTATTTTTAATGAAAGAAACCATGGCACCCCCATTCAAGAATTTACTAATGTTTGTTCTATAAATATTCTATAAGATATATCTTTTATTGCACTATTTATGTTTTGTTGTTTGTAGTAGAATTTTATATTGGTTGTCACTACTTAAAACATTATAGTTTCATATGACATTTTGTTTCTAGGATTCCCATGAAAGAATGCTAAAGGAATGGGTTTGGAAGACCTAGATCTCACATCCAATTTTCCTTGACATCATGTAATAGCTTACCAAAATATTATTCCCATTTTGTTGAATTTGGTGATGAAAAGGTGGTGATTTGTCGCAATCCTCAATTTTTCTAGTCCTTGCTTCATTTAATCAAACTATGGATACACAATTTTGTTGTCTTAGAAAATATGTCCTATAATGTCCCCATTTTGGTTTAATTCACTAAGTTACCCTTGCCTATCTATAATTTCTTGAGCAAGATACAATCCTCTTTAGGCTATATTGTTTGTGTTGAGCATAAGAAGTTTTGTTTTGGTTTAATTCACTAAGTTACCCTTGCCTTCCTATAATTTCTTGAGCAAGATACAATCCTCTTTAGGCTATATTGTTTGTGTTGAGCATAAGAAGTTTTGTTATTCCTATCCTCTATGGTGAGTCTATGTTGAGGTGAAATTTTTTTAGGACATGAAGGCAATTGTTTTCTATTATATAAGAAGGGAGATGGCCTTGAACCGAGAGCAACAAAGAGTTACAACATTAAATCTTCAGGCAAGAAATAGCCACCCAGAGACCAAACCAAAAACAAAGCCTACCCATCAAAAATAATAAAAAACTTTCATAGTTTTGTAGCTATTCTGCACATCCTAAGTAACCTCCAACTTCTACACTTATCATCCCCCTTATAAACATCATCAGTAATCCTACTACTTAAAGTCTTAATAAACACACCAACAAGTAGCATATTGCTAAAAGTCTTATCAATCCTATGATAATAAAGGTTAACATTAAAGGGTACATAGACCTAGCATAATATCCTTAATATGATTATCAACAAAAAGGAACAAAAATCCAGAACCCAGAGAGAAACAAATCATTCTTAAGTAGATTCCATTCACATTGGAGTCTCCCAAGATTGTATTTCCAAGTTTCCATCTTCTCCTCATCATCGCCCCCAACTTTTTCCACCTATCCATGCTTTGCCAACTTCTTCTTGTTCTTTTTAATCCTCCCCTAACAAAAAATCATGCCCGAAACAACATTCTTCATAACCCCATCCATAATGTAACAAAGGAAGCTTAAGGAATCACATAGATTTTGAATCTTCAGATTATGTTCCTCGTTCTTCATCTCGAGAGTAGCAAATCTCTCCTTCAGCTCCTCTAAATTCTCATATGGGTTGGTAACAAAATATTCACATTAAGGCATCACATTGAGGCAATTGTTGACATATGGGTTGGTAACAAAATATTTAGAATGTGCCAATTATAATAACATTTCGATCAATTTCTATCAATATGAATCATCAATGCATAATATTAAAGATTTCCCCCTAACTTCTTAATACCTAAAGGCCACTACTCAACCATTTTTCGAGGTGTTTCCTTCTATTAAATATAATGAAAATTTGTCTATTGGTGTTAGCTATGTGTCCAACACTTATGGTCAAAGTGAGCCTACCCTATGTCTTCTAGGTGAAGAAACCATCTGATACAAAATGTTTAAAAGAATCCGATATTAGGTAGGATTGTATGCTTTACCTCTCGGGGGAATTTTATGAGGTTAAATTAGTATGTTACACACTTTTGATAACTAAATGTTGTTTAAGTTTTTCCTACTTCATCTCCTCTTTCTAGTTAGAAGAGGTCTTTTATTTTTCTATGAAGATAAGTGTTGAAAATATTCAGGACTAACCAAGTTACTGAGAGGGGAGGGGTGAATCAGTAACTCTTAAAACTTTTAAATTCATTTCTGCACTTGCATATATTAAACCATTCATTCATTTAATCTACTATATGCATGAAAGTATAATCATTCACAACACTTAACACAAAGATTTGGTGACCCAAAAACCTTCCAAATAGAAAGTAAAACTGGGGTGGGGATGGTACCCACAAAACTTTGGTACTGCAGTAAAAGTTGGCCGGTTAAGGCTTACAATGATCACTTCTGATGATCTGCCCTGTTAGAAGCAAATTTGGACTGCTAGGTCCACCTTGTTAGAGGATTTACAAACATACAATGAAGTATGCACTCGGTCAAGAGATTTACAAAAGACTGTTAAGTCTACCCGGTAAAAGGATTTACAAACTGATTCAACTGTTAGGATGAAACAGTAGATCTTGACTTACAACTTTATTGCTGATAAGATCCTTTGAGTATTGATCTCCTTCTGAGATAGATATGTCGATTCTGCTCCTTTACTGACTCTGCGAAAAATGTTCTGGTCTGCTGCCTTAATGCAGTTTCTGCTCTGCTCTTTCTAATTTCGCATATACATACATCTTACATACATACTATAGATGGTATAATACATCACATATATATACCGTCCATAATTACATTTACATTTCATAAAGTCGGCCTCATACAAATTAATAACATAAACTTATTCTTAAGTCGGCCTTACATAGGTGAACAAAATATTACTGAGTCGGTAGATACTTGGTTCCACAAGCTGGCTCGGTGATCTTCTGATACACGGCGTCCACTACAATACTCGGCATCGTCATGCTCTCAGTAAGAGTAGAAGCTCGGTTCATACTAGTCCCGAAGTGTAGCTTGGAACTCGGTAGCTGTGGTGACTCGGTAGATATAGTGTCACTCGGTAACCACTGGTGACTCGGTGAGAATTGACTTCTCGGTAACTGCTGTTTGTCTCATATGCTCGGTGACAGTCTTACTGCTCGGTTTGAACTGTTTAATCGGTGAGCTTTACTGAATGCTCGGTAGAGGCTGTGGACTGAGTGATGAGCTCGGTAAGCATTCAAAATTGAATAAGTGTTTTCACTAAGTGTTATTCACTAATGACAAATGTATCATTATTCCAACAATCTCCCCCTTTGGCATTATTGACAAAAACACTTATGAGACAAAAATGAATCTGTCATGCTGACTTGATTCTTCAAAATTGATACCAATTGTAGATAGCTGTATATACCTGTATATCTCACTATACATAACTCCCCCATAGAATATACATATGATTCTATACACTTATCTCTATACCAATTGTTATTTACATTCTCCCTTGATCATTCTCCCTTTGTCTCTAATATGTTCCATATTCTCCCCCTTTTTGACAATAATGCCAAAGAATAGATAACTCAAATAGAAATATTAAAGTGTGAGATAAACTCTAAGTGTACTTGTTTGATATGAGCCAAGGTCTTATCCCAATTTTCTTGCAAAATTGTGCAAATAGACAATGCAACTTGAACTTTGGCTGATAGTTCAATTACATGCTCTGCAACTGAAAAACTGTTATCATGGATCAATGTTTTGGAATGTGTAATGTGTTTCTGCATTGTATCCATGTTAGGGAGGATCATATTCTGAATATCTAATAATGTAGACCGGATCCTTGCATCTTCCCTGAGCAATTCTGATTGCTTATCTAATAGGAATCTGATGTTTGAATGGTGAGTTGAGCTTGAGCTGGGGTCAAGCTGCAACTGTTGTGCACTTACTTTCAGATCATCATCAATTTTCTTCAGTTGATCTCTGATTCCTTTTGTGAACTCGGTAACATCACATAACTTTGCACAAAATGAAGTTACATTATTAAAAGAATTTTCTAACTTGGCCAAAATAGTGGTCAATTCAACTTGTTTTATTGCTATCTGCTGAGCAATGTGCTCAAGCACCTTGTTATCAAATTTCTTCTTGGTTCTTTCTATCAGTTTCTCTTCTCCTGATGAGTCCTCATTGAATCTGTTCATAGCCTCTTCGAGTTGTAGCAAAATGTGTTGAGAGAGATCAACTTTTATACCTAAGGCATCTGTGAGAATGGTCTTTGCACCGTTTATGATGTTGAATTCCCTATCTCTCTCACTTCTTAGTTGTTTTTGTTTTGCTTTCTGTTCTAACAACTGGCTGATCAATCTCATTTCATCAATTGATGCAGTATTGAGGTCTATTTGTGGAATGACAATCTCTTTATCCAGATCTATATCATCCTCTATAGCCTTGCCGGTAAGCAGAAGTTTTAAAGGTGTCTTTTGTATTACTTCTATGCTTACTTCCTTACCCTTTGATGTAGTTACAATGGTTGATAAGGTTGGAGTAGCTGTTATAACTGGAATGGGATTTACTAGAGCAAGACTCATGGATGTACCGACTGTTCCCAAAATTGATGTACATGCAGGAGTGCTGATTGGTGTGATCATTTGTGCTAAAGAATGTGTCAAAACTGGAGAGGTTGCAAAACTTACTATACATGCTGCAGGAGAAGTTGTGATCTCAGTGACTGAAGAAGTCACTTGTTGCTCGGTAGAGGCAACACTCTGCATCCCGATAGATAATGACATGCTCTGCAGCTCGGTGGATGAGGTAACTGTTGGGGTCTGGAGCTGAGAGGTGATTGGCAAGGATTGAGCAATAGATGTAGCTACTGTGCTCACAATCCTGCTGGCTGAAGCTGATGATGCAATGCCTTTCTGCGGTGAGTGAGGAAGAGATGCAATGACTTCTGCTGCTACCTGTTCAGGATCATCTTCTTCATCGCCTATTATCACCGTGTCTTCTTCATCACCTATTATTACCGTGTCATCTTCATCACCTATTATTACCGTGTCTTCTTCTTCCTCAGCTGCTTCTTCTTCTTCCTTCTCCTCTTCATCCTCTTCATCATCTTTATCAACCTCAATTGTTACCGTGGGGTCAGATGGCATTGGCAGATTATATATCCTTTTCCACACAATTGTGGCATTATTTACTATTGCTTCTATCTTCTTGGAGAGAACTAAGAAGGTATGAAACCTAAGTGTCATTTGGTGTTCATTCTCCTTTAATGCCTCTTTTACTTCTTTATATGTCAGGTTCGGTAACAACTGTTTTAAGGTTTGTGCATAAATGTCTTTGACAGTTTGCACTGCTGAAGTCCATCTTGGTCTAATCCTGACTAGAAGCTCATTTGGAATTTGAGAACTGATATCATCTGGGGTATATTTCCATTTACCCATTTTGTTCAGTAAAAGTTCCTCGATTTGCATCTTTTCTGCATCTAATCTGCTTTCATACTTCAGTGCCTTGAAGTTAGACATGCCAGATCCTTGTTCCAACTGTTTCAATTTTTCTTCGAAGGTAGGAGGGGGTCTCCTGAATACAACTTCACTTTCTTTCTGCCCTTTCCTGGTTCTCCTTGTGAACACTGCAGTTCAAGGTTTGGGCTTGGTGATTACTACTTTGCCTTTCTTCTTTGGTGTTTCTGCTTCCTCTTCTGATTCCTCTTCTATTTCTTCTATTTCTTTAGCTGCCTTTCTCTTGGTACTGGTGATGGCCTTTGGAAGCTTGATTTCAAGCTCAATTCTAGCTTTGGCCTCATCATAAGTGCCAAATGCAGGGGTGTTGGGAATGGCTGGTTCATTTATCAGGGCTTCTATTATATCGCTTGCTTCATCTATGTTAATTTCATAGGGCAATGGTTTTACCCATGCCACTCGGGGTATGCCTGCCTGGATGTAAACTTTATCACAGTCTACCATGAAACATATATCATCCTTGTAATATTTTACCAACTTAGGAGGAATCCTGAACCTATTGTTCATTTTGTCCTTAAATTCTTCAAAATAATTATCCATTACTGTCTCAAAATTCTGACCTATTTCTGCTATAAACTCATTTATCTGATACAAAATTGGAGTATCCTTCCTCCATACTACTGTGACTTTAGAAGGGAAAAAGTTTTGTACATAGAAAAATATACAAATCAACAAAGAACCAAATTTGCATGGATTATTCTTTGATGTCCTTATACTGTCCATGTTCTTGTTGAATTGTGTTAGTAAAACCTCTGCTAGGTCAAAATCCATGTTCTTCTTTACTACCTTGTAGGCAAGGTCTACTGCCTCACATGCCACACTATTTAGCCTACTGGAACTATACATCTTATATGCAATGATAATAATACCAAATTTAAGTTCAACATCAGATACATTGTTAATTTTCAATCCTCTGCCATCCCACTCGGCAAGAGTTAACTCCTACAGTTCGTCCCGACCTAGGGTTTTGGTGGATTTTGCTTTGTCTGACATCGGTAAACCTGTGATCCTATGAATCATCTTCTTTGTTATTAAGATAGGTTGATCTAACCATAGTTGCCCATCATGTACACGGCTCAATACATACCTAATCCATTTCACTTGAAAATTTCTTGGTAGGTGTGGGATATGGGTCAAACCTTTGATTTCCAAATGTCTATGCTCGGGTTTTAGGGTTTTGTCAACACATAGCTGACTTAGGGCATTGTCCATTTCTAAAGTCCCTAACTCCTGAATAGTGCATTTGAAATGAGTACGAATGTCATTGATAAGAAGTACCTTGGAAGGAATTCTGGACTGTGCTCCACTTGGGTTGAGTGATTCTGCGATCGCTGGAATGAGTTTGAAGTTCGGCGCTGTCCATTTAACTCCTTTCACTAACATATTGGAAGTCTTCTTCGCCTTGCTCCTGCTGGTGGTGCTAGTGGAAGTCATTGCTGAATGGAACGAGTTCTTTTTAGATCCTTCGCTGCAAATTCGTCTTAAATCTCCTTAAGCACTTTGAAAACCTAAGCTCTTCGAATGCTGAATAACGCGGTGAAGAATGAATTCAATTTTGCCCTTTTTATTAAAATTCTGTCATTAATGCTTGATAAGTGGGTAGGTGAGATGACTTAATGACTTTAGCGATTGCTCGGTAAGACTGACCTAACTCGGTGTTCTTATTTCTGACCTAACTCGGTAAAGTCTGCAGTTTTACCATGCTCGGTAACATTCAACTCGGTAAGTGACTTTTCTGTATGTATCAGAAATACTGATTTCATCGATTGTGCTTTTGTATTTTTGGAACTGCTTATGGTAAGGCTTTGAAAATGCAGTTCCTTATCTTCTTTAATGGATCTAATTTGTAATGGTGGGGTCACCCAATTCTTGAGTGACAGGACCATTGCTTGAATTATCCTGCTCGGTAGATTTAGGAACCCACTGCTGTCTCATCTGTTTCCGAATGTTGTCAGCTTTAGCTTTCTTTTCATCTTCAACCTTCTTTGTGTTCATGCAGTTCTTGGCTATATGTCTGAGTTCAGTGCATGTATAACATCTTATGGTTGTATCTTTCTTCCTTAGATGATGCCTTGTACAATTCATCCCAATGTGTCCATATTCTCCACAATAATGACATCTGCACTAGGTATTGTAATCCCAACCAAATATTGCTTTGACAATTTGTTCTGCTGGAGTGAATGTCTTTGTTCTACATTCTGATGCCTTGTGACCTTGTTTCTTGCATTTGTGACATTTGCCTTCAAATTTTGGTTTCTCCTTGCATTCACTAGCCTTGTGACCATGTTGATTACAGTTGTAGCATTTGCCTTTGAATCTTGTCTTTCCATTGCTCCAACATTTGTTTGATGTGTGACCTGTCTTACCACAGTAATTGCATGTAGGTCTTTGATTTCTTTGGCTACCTTGCTCGGAAGATTCACCTTCTTCATTGTAACCAAGACCAGCTTTACCTTTTTGTTTGTGAAGATTTTGCTCATTTAATTGATCCAAGTCTGTTTGAGTTTTCATCATCCTTTCATTTGCTTGCTTTTGAATATCTAGCTCATTTTTCAAACTTTCATTCTATTCTTTAAGAATTCTGATCTCTTCATTTGCATTGGAGAGTTGCTCGGTGAGATCTTCATGCTGTACAATTTCATTGTTTCTTCCTTCTATTTCATTTTGCATTTTATTCCTTTGTTCCAAGATTTCACAAAATCTTGCAGACTGAATTTCCTGTTCTCTTCTTAGCATCCTTACTTCTTTTTGCAGTAATCCATTTTTTTCTAGGAGTTCTTTGATTGCATTGTTTGCTTCATCTACTTCATTTGAACTGCTTGTAGGAAAGAGATCTTCAATTTTTGTTTCAACATACTCATGATCATTTATTTCTTTTGCTAGTTCCTTTCTTCTTTTTAGGGATTGGGAAAGATGTTCTCTTGCTTCTTTCAGTTGTGCTATGGCCATTTCTAGATCTAGCTTTTCATTCTCAATAGCTTTGTCAAGTCTGAATATCTCCATTGTCTTGATCTTTTCTCAAGCTGTCAAACTTTTACTCTGAGAACCACAAAGCTCTGATACCAATTGTTGAAAATATTCAGGACTAACCAAGTTACTGAGAGGGGAGGGGTGAATCAGTAACTCTTAAAACTTTTAAATTCATTTCTGCACTTGCATATATTAAACCATTCATTCATTTAATCTACTATATGCATGAAAGTATAATCATTCACAACACTTAACACAAAGATTTGGTGACCCAAAAACCTTCCAAATAGAAAGTAAAACTGGGGTGGGGATGGTACCCACAAAACTTTGGTACTGCAGTAAAAGTTGGCCGGTTAAGGCTTACAATGATCACTTCTGATGATCTGCCCTGTTAGAAGCAAATTTGGACTGCTAGGTCCACCTTGTTAGAGGATTTACAAACATACAATGAAGTATGCACTCGGTCAAGAGATTTACAAAAGACTGTTAAGTCTACCCGGTAAAAGGATTTACAAACTGATTCAACTGTTAGGATGAAACAGTAGATCTTGACTTACAACTTTATTGCTGATAAGATCCTTTGAGTATTGATCTCCTTCTGAGATAGATATGTCGATTCTGCTCCTTTACTGACTCTGCGAAAAATGTTCTGGTCTGCTGCCTTAATGCAGTTTCTGCTCTGCTCTTTCTAATTTCACATATACATGTTTCTGCTCTGCTCTTTCTAATTTCGCATATACATACATCTTACATACATACTACAGATGGTATAATACATCACATATATATACCATCCATAATTACATTTACATTTCATAAAGTCGGCCTCATACAAATTAATAACATAAACTCATTCTTAAGTCGGCCTTACATAGGTGAACAAAATATTACTGAGTCGGTAGATACTCGGTTCCACAAGCTGGCTCGGTGATCTTCTGATACACGGCGTCCACTACAGTACTCGGCATCATCATGCTCTTGGTAAGAGTAGAAGCTCGGTTCATACTAGTCCCGAAGTGTAGCTTGGAACTCGGTAGCTGTGGTGACTCGGTAGATATAGTGTCACTCGGTAACCACTGGTGACTCGGTGAGAACTGACTTCTCGGTAACTGCTGTTTGTCTCATATGTTCGGTGACAGTCTTACTGCTTGGTTTGAACTGTTTAATCGGTGAGCTTTACTGAATGCTCGGTAGAGGTTGTGGACTGAGTGATGAGCTCAGTAAGCATTCAAAATCGAATAAGTGTTTTCACTAAGTGTTATTCACTAATGACAAATGTATCATTATTCCAACAGATAAGAGGATAGTCGACTACCAACCCACCATTAATAGGTTTCACTTCACTTATAGATTGGAAGTTTTGGAGCCTAGAATGTGACATTGATTTCAATCTAGTCGAACTAGTTACTACAAACATTCCCTTAAAAAATTTCTTATTCACCCCCCCCTGCCCCATCTCAGTATTCTGATGTTTTCAACCTAGTCAATAGACCTAACATACATTTGAGTGCTATATTTTTGTATTTAGGAACATTCTTTATGCATTTATAAATTACCTGGTTGGTAGATATGAATCTATTTTAAACACATCTAGTATCCAATTTCAAAAAGATATATATTTTTTTACATCAACATCACACTATCATTTGAGACATATTGTATGCTTTTTTGTTGTCCTTGATCTCACTTTATCTTTGTTAATTTGGTACATCGAGGGCTCTTATTAAGGAGAACATAACCATCACATTTTAATAGTCTCCAAAAGTGCTTGTCAAGAATAAAATTTTCTTACTATAATTAATACATTGAAAGATCAAGGCAAACTACATTTTATCATCAATTAATTCTATAAGTACAAGTCTAATATACACATCAATTTATCTTTGTAGCCACATAGATTAGTTCCATAGGTATTGATCTAAACTAAAGAAAAACCTATGTAGTTCACAAATGTAAAAACTTTCATTACAATAAGGCCCTAAATTTTCAATGCATTAAAGAACTCTTATTTGATATCTTCAACAACATATTCCATCACTGAGCCTAAAACTGAATGTTGTATCTAATTCATTTAAAATTTACATTTAATTTTAATATCAATATCTATTCATTTATCTATATTGACTAATTATTTAAATACTTTATTTTTACATATTTTGTGGGTAATACATGGTTTTTAATTATTTAAATACTAACAATATGTTTATATATTTTATTTATCAACATAAATGATATAAAATGGAAGCTTGTAATTTTGTCCTTGAGATGGAGCAATTTATGAGATCCAAGGATAGAAACAACTGAACTTTACATTTAAATATTATTGTATCCTTTACCTCTAGGGGGAATTTTATGAGGTTAAAGTAGTATGTTACACACTTTTGATAACTAAATGTTGTTTATGTTTTTCCTACTTCATCTCCTCTTGCTAGTTAGAAGAGGTCTTTTATTTTTCTATGAAGATAAGAGGATAGTGGACTACCAACCCACCATTAATAAGTTTCACTTCACTTATAGATTGGAAGTTTTGGAGCCAAGAAAGTGACATTGATTTCAATCTAGTCGAACTAGTTACTACAAACATTCCCTTAAAAATTTACTTATGTATTGTATTTCCTAGAATGTTATTGGGCTAATATAACTCCCATTAAAAAATTTATTGATGTAGAATCCCATAGATTGACTAATAATCACACATCAAGCAAAAAAACTCTAGGTTCTTGTTCAATCTTCGATCTCTTTTACTATTTTTTTTTAATTTTTTTCTTCTTGCACATTTTTTTCTAAGTTTTATAGAATCATCATGTAGAGGGCACCTAATTACTACATATAGCTAAATAAGTTTCTTAAAAGGGATGAAATTTTACCAAGTTATAAGGAATCAAAGGTTTGGCTCTCATAAAGAATAATATAGCGATTTGAGGTGTTGTGGATATCTCTAGAACCCCTAAAATATTTTATTTCCATGAAATCCCATGAATAGTACCATTTGTTCCCAAACAAGTGGAGACAATTAGCAAGCTTCCTAATTACATTTTAAGTGCCAAATATGTTCATAGATAGATAAACTAATCTTGAGAAAATAAAAGATCTTTGATGGTTCTTCCTCTTACCTACAACTCTAACAAAGATTGACTCTTATATATTAATAATGGCGTTGTCATGATTTTTAGTTGCATCAAAATCTCTATTTTGTGTATTTAGTATTACAAATTATATGATATTCCTTTTTCACACATACACATTACACTCAATGCATTTATGAAAAAATTCATGATAAGTATTCATGATTCAAACTTCATGAATAGAAAAGATGCAACATTAATAGCCTATGATTTTAATTTAGAATGAAATTGGCATGATGAAAGTGCAATGTGCATACATATAAAAGTTACACTGAAAGGTTAAAAAATATTTCAACATTCAAATGACCATATTCAACAAGATAACTTTTTTGACACGTATCTCAACATTAAAGGGTATTTTTAATGACAATTACCACCAATCCAAAGACAAAAAAGTCACAATTATTTCTTATTTTGTCACTCTAGTAGCTCTTGATATCTCTCTCTAACCTCATAGTGAATCTTTGCCAAAATATCTTTATGCTCGTGACTCTAATAGTCACACCAAGACTTCTCTCAACTATCAATGTCATTTATCTATCTCAAGAAGGGAGCCATAACTTATGGTATTGTTCACTTCCTTGTCTATTGATCTCATTCATTCATATTTTTTTATTTCTTGTAGCTCTAGTAATATGATATTTCCTCTATACCATGGAGTATTTATATTAAATGTATTTATTTGGTAATTATCTAGCCATTTTTGGGTGTTGGAAACAATGAAATAGATTTTTGACTATTTGAAATAGGTGGAAACAATGAAACTGGTAATTATCTAGCCATTTTTGGAGGTGGAAACAATGAAATAGATGTTTGACTATTTGAAATAGGTGGAAACAATGAAATAGGTGATTATTCCTAATGTGAGAGCTTTTATTATTCCATTGGTGAACGTTTCTGATGTTGTTTATGTGTTTTATTCTATTGATGGATTCTCCCAATAGGGACTTATTGTTTTCTCCATTGACAAATGTGCCTAATGTGAGATAATTATTTTATATTGTATTTGTTTCTACTCAATGAGGTTTTGTAGTTGATCCGTCATTTAATGTTGATTGACCTTAATTTACATGTGTAGAGAATTGATACTCTATGTCTAGTATGTGTGCAAGGCCTATCCTAACATTTTGTTGTGTGTTTGTCTATTTGTGCCATATATGACCATTTCCTACAATAGTGAGAGGGGAACTTTTTATTCGATGAGATTATCAAGCATGGATACCATCATTGGGAATCAAAAGATGAATATTTATAGTAAGCTTTAATTAAACAAATGTTTCTGATACTTTATCAAGATTTTTTTATTCTATATATCTGATGCAGTCCAAGTTGAAAGGATGTTTGAGTTCTCTTGAAGCTAAAATATTCACCATTTCACCTGTCATTATGAGATATATTGTAAATGGTACTATAAAGGATAGTGATAGTGATTTATGGCTTTTGTGACTTAACATTAGAGTGAAGCATGATTTTATACTATTAAAATTTTATGATTTAATGAAAAAATGAATGAATGGATCTAAAGATATTTGAATTGCCTTTCCAATGCCAAAATAATTTTGAAAAATTATATATTTTAACAAAATTATGATTTTTGAGACAAAAAATGAAGATCTAACTTTGACTAAGAACAATAAGAACCAAGAACAAAATCTAATAATTAGAATTACACAACTAGAAATTTCTTAGAACAAGTTTTTTGATGATTACTTGTTTTCCCAATTTTTATTTTATGGCCAAATTATAGCTAAAAATTAAAATCCCTCTTTAAGCATGAATGGGGAGACTAGAAGCCACCTAGGTGGAAGTATATGCTCACCTTATCACTATAATATTATAAAAATATTTTGGCCACTAGAAAAATAATAGGTAAATAGAAAACTGCATGATTTTCTAGAATATTCTTTTGATGCCCATAATATTTTGGGTTCTTGCAAATGTAGATAATCTAAAGAAAATATACTCTTTTTAAGGGGTACTTGGGAAGGTGCTCTATACAACCATGATACATGTTAATAAATGTATTAGTGCATGTAAAACACCACACAAAATTCAACACTTTAATGAGGACACGTGCTTTTACTTAATTGTTTTATTGTTTTTCTTCCTTTTCAAAATGTTTGAAATTTGTGCCTAATGTAATCTTTGTTTCTTTTTTTTTTGAGAATATTATTGTTGCCCTTTTATTTTTTGATATTTTTTAAAAATATATGACAAATAACAAATGAGTTATTTTGACCTTATGGAATAATTTAAAACCAAACAATAATTTTTTGTGTACCTATTCACATAGATGAAGAAGTGCATTACAAGCCATCCTTGAGTCTTCATCTTTGGAATTGGAGCTTCTCTCTTATGGGGTGGATACATTGTATCTTCTTTCCTCTCCTATGGAAATTTTTTCTATTGTGCTTGATCAATTCTATACTTGTGGGGACATCTTGAGTCCTTCATGCTTGTGACATTTATTTTGTTTTTATTTCTTTTTCTCTCTTTTTGAGAGATTTTTTTGTCCCACATGGTTTTATCCTTTTCTTTGATTGTGAGAGTTTTATTGGTTTGAGCTACATTATTTTCTATTGGCTTGTATATGAGTACCTAATTAGGCCTAGTTTCTAGGACTCATTCATGCATGCATTTATATTAGCTCTTTATCTTGTCCCTAAGTCAATCTTAAGGTGGGTTGTTGGAGTAATTAGGACACATTATCTAATCATTTATTAATAAGGTCCCTTAATTACCTTTTCACATAAGATAAAATTAGGTGCATTTTTCTTATCTATAGTTTTCCTTTTTAGCTATGGTTGATCTTAATTTAGCTCCTACTTTTCATTTATTTAGTTCTCATACTTTTAGCATTAGGGTTTTACACCTAGGGTTTCATTCATCCTTTATATGGATTCAATAATTTAGTGTAACTATATCTCCATCAATTTTCTACGCAATAATACAAAATCATCTCGGTATTATAGAGCATACAATATTTTCTTAAAATCTTTTGTGTGATAGGTGATTTTTTTGTAAATAAATCTTTTCTCTTATGGTTGTTGATGGTCTTGAAGAGAACTAAGAGGGGGGTGAATCAATGACACCAAATTTTACACTACTTCAAAAACTAACAGGTAGATGAACTTAACAAAGCTTTTAAACACAATGCATGCAATCTGAAATGATATAACACCATCCACAAAAAGCAAAGCATCCACCATAACACAAGTTTTTATATGTGGAAAACCCAAATAGGTAAAAACCATGGTGAGATGGAACTCACAAGTTAACTATCTATAGTAATAGATAACTGACCGGTTAAGGTCTACAAAGTGCTCTACTAGGAGTGAATCTTGGTAGAGAACTCAAAGCTTGATTAGAAGCTTATACCCTATTAATAGTAGTACCCTGTTAGGAGTAACCTCGCCAGAGGATTTTAAGAATCCAAACTAATGGATCACCTTGTTAGAGGATTTGTACATTGAAACTTGTTAGAGCTTACCTGATTAAGGGATTTGATTCTGTTGTAATGGTTAGAAAACAACAAGAATGGTTTGATCTGTTCCTAGTAGCATAATACTTGTTTGATCAGATCCTTCTAAGTACATTCAACACATCTCTTCAACACACTCTTCATCTTAACACTTATCGCTCTTCAACAAAAAGTTTCACTCTTCATGCATACCATCATCAACATAACATCTCTTTCAAATTGTTCACTAAGTTGCCTTTAAATAGACATTCAAATCTTATGGCAGTCCAAGGAAATCAGAACACAATTTCCTAGGTGCAGTGTATCTAGACAAGTGATCATAACTCATCACAAAAATTACCGCCAAGTAGTCGGTGTTAGTATCTCATCACAAAAATAACTGAATGTCGGTTGGAACAATCAATACCGGTTTGAATAAAACATATGAACCGTTGTCCTTGAATCTTCGCTTGATCTCCATCTTGATCTTCATCTTGATGCCGACTTGGTATAACCATAGGTTGTCTCTTATGCACATACCGGTTGACACAAAGTATCCATTAAAGATAAAATTCTAACATACTGGTTAATAGTGTAAACAATTGAAGTTACACCAGTAGTCAATATAATCATATTTGTGTGAGAGAGTGTTTCATCAATGAGAACAAGCGATGAATACATTACAATCATCATCAAGCCAACAATCTCCCCCTTTGGCATTGATGGTAACACTTAGAAAATTTTACAGTAATACCGCTAAGTGTGCATACACAACAAATTTACACATATACTCATAATCCCTCTTAATGCATGCATAAATACAAAATTTTCAAAAATACACATACATATTTCTACTCCCCCTTTGACAACAATTCCAAATTGAAAAGCTAAAATATATACATATATAAAGAAAATTTGTATCAAAGTGTTCAACATATATAACAATAACTTTTTTTTAGAAAGTTCATGCATTAGCTAATATCATAAAAATAGCATTGAAGCTCTTCTTCATCTGTGACAAAGTGTTTTCCCATGATTTCAATATGTTTGCAATATACTTAAATGTAGACATCAGCTGAGAATGGAATTCTTCCATTGAGTCCAGTGTGCAGGTTTTAGGGGTTGCAAGAATAGCTTTTGCATTGGAGTAGGCTCTCTAAAGAATGTCTACCTATGAGGTGAGCTAACTTTTGAGTTCTCTAAGAGATCAAAGTCTCTTTGCCTTCTCATTGTCATAATTATCCAGTCTACTATGCAAATCATCTACAAACTTGTTAAAGGCATGTATGGAGTCCTAGAGTGGGACATATGCCTTGCATATCCTTTCGATTTCTTGCTATGCTTCAACTTGACTTTTTGAAATGTCAGAATAAAAGAAAGTAACATTGGAGGTAGAGGCAAGATAATTTCCTCCTTTCTCAATAGCTTTTCTCAACAGACTTTTATTCTGAGATAGAGCCATTTTGCCACTTTCAATATTCTTTGCCAGTTTTTCTCCATATTTCTTCTTGTGGCTCTTTTCAGCATACAGTTGATCAGCATCTTCTAGTGACTTGATTTGATCAGATGCATCTGCAACTAACTGACCAAGTTTGCTAATGCGTGTAGAAAGATGTGCTATAGATGTTTCTGGTAGTAGAGTAGACAAAATTTCTACTGCAGTCTGAATTGTCTCTGCTTCAACCCTTTTCTCTTTCAGTCTCTTCTTATGCGCTCTATATTGCATAACATTAGCAATCTTCATCATTTCTAATGTGCTCAAATTCCTCATATCAATAGGTCCTGAAATACTTAAAGAATCATCAGCATCATCTTCAAGTTGTTTGTACTTTGCCAATTTAGGGGATACAACCTTAATGATAACTTTCTTTGTATTCTTCTCTGTTGTCTTTTCAAGTGACTGAGTGGCAACATTTTTAGTAGGCTCCTTCTAAATTTCTTGAATTACTAGTGGAGATTGGGGTTTCTCCAGTTGTTCTGTTGCTGGTGGATTGTCCATTTATAGTTGAGTAGCCGGTTGCTCAACCAGTGTAACATGTACATTAGTGATTATTGGGGGCTCCATATCTGGTGCAGTGTTGTCTCCAGATAGGTCCACTGTGTTCTGAACATTATCATCAACAAGAATAATGGAATCATCCTTCTTCTTGAGAGGATAGACCTCATCAGGTTGAATAATCTCCTCTTCATCCATTTCTGGTAGAGTAACATCTTCAGTAGCATTAGCCTCGTTTTTAGAAGAATGGATGAGTTCTTCCCTCTTTTTGATTTCAAAGGCTATCTGATGTGTCTCAGATTCAATAATTGCCCTTTTTCCATTAAGAAGTTTCAATATTCTTGTTTTAAAAGAAAAATGTACTTTGTACTAATCAACTAAAGCACTAATTCCATCCATAGATAAATTGGGAAAATATTGTAAAAATCTTTCATCAATAATTTATTTTTCCAATTGAATAGCTTCCTCCCATTTATCTAAAAGAATATTATACAAAGAGATTGAAATATCCTTTTCCAAGTCATGCCAAAATCTATTGTAATGACCCAAATAAGTGATTACCTATTGAATGACTTGCTTCTACTCATCTTCAATGAAAGAATCAAAATATTCTTTGACATTGTCAAACCTATTCCTCCCTAGTGTCTTCATTATTCTCTCAAAAATTGTGTTAGGTTTGTAAGTAGATATATCAATAGGTGTAGTTGCCTTTGGCACTACCTTTACCTTCATGGATGTTTTTCCAGTTTCTTTTACCTTCTTTGGTTCTTCATTAGAATACGTTCCCTCAGACTCTGGTTGCAAAATAATTTTCCTACCTCTCTTCTTTGTCTCCTTAGTATATACTTTGGGTTTCGGTTCCATTTTGGTTAGGAAACTCATGGTAACCCTAGTACTCTTTGTTGCTGGAGATGCTTCATCATACTTTTTATTCTTTCCTTTTGTACTTTTAATAGGTGCAGTACTGGTTTGTTCAGGTGCCTCTTGGACTGCCACAATGTCCAATTTTGCCCACTTCTTGTCTATGGGTGATGATAATAGGTTATTAGCATAGCCAACTAGTATAGCATGCTTAACCTCATAACTCATGTCTTCCATTTCTTCTTCTCTTGGCTCAATTGCTTGGATTGAGAAAAATTCAGTGGTAATGGTGACGATTATGTCCTTCTCAAAGTGTTTTACCACATCTTCCAGTAGCCTAATTCTCATATTCATCTTATTTTGGAACTCATTGAAATACCTATTCTAGGCAACATGGAAAGTATTGTTTACAACCTTGATGTTGTTCTTGATTTGAGCCGAGATCAGTGAGTCCTTTGACCACTCAATGTCTCGAATCCCTAGTAGAAAGTTCTAAAAGTAAAAGAATAGACCAACCAAGAGCTGACCATACTTGAATTTTAGACTTCTATCCTTCTTGATAGATTGCAAATTCAAAAACAATTGTCTCATGATAGCTTCACAAAGATCATAATTTGCATTATCATCAATCATTCTATGAGCAGTGTGAACTACTACATATGGTATAATGTTAGGTATACTAGAGTAAAATACACAATAGCCTATCACCATTACTGCTAGTTTTACTATAGGGTCCTTAATGTTGTTGATGGAAAAAGAACGCCCATCAGATGTAGAACCAGTTAATTTGAAGATAGTATCCTTTAGAATTTTCTTTAGCTCAGGTACTTCACCAGTTGAGAAATAGCTAGTCACGGCTTGAATGGCTTCCTTTGTAATTGTGTGAGTCCTTTCTAGGTACATGTTTTCTCCATGAACTCTACTCAAAATTATTCTGATATGTGCTTCTTCGAAATCTTCAAGAAAATAAGAGGCATTATGAAAACCCTTTTCCAAAACCCTAGCATACTGTGTCTTAATTTTTTCATTCTTTTCGCAAAGTAATTTCAACTACGTGTAGATGTATAGAGACCCTAAGTCTTCTAACTTGCAATCAATATAACTGGACAAATCCCCTTTGACCAAATATCCACTCAGAACTTGTGACAATGCATTATATGACACAGTTTGATCTTCCTTTAGAGCTTCCATAGGATCAGAAGTGATCATCAACCTCTCTACAGACTTTGAAGTAGATGCCATTCTTAGATGAACAAGATTCGAAGTGTTATGTTCAAAGAAATACCTTATTTCATGCACATTGCACCGTTTACCAGTTCAAATGCCCAAGTGCACACCAGTTCAACCTTCTACAACCTTCAATTCAACTTAATCTCACAAATCACCAAACAATTCGACAATTAACAACAAGAAAAATCTTACTCAGCTCTACAATCGCTTCAAATTTCTTTCTTGAATGCATTATGGTAAAAATGACAAAGTAAAACTCACTTTTATCCTTTTTAACTATTGCAATAAATGCTCACCCATTAGGGTTACAAACCCTAATTTCACCACTCAAGTGGAAAACCAGTTGATAACATGTTAACAAAAAGTTACCAAAATTTCATGTTTCAAAATTCTTTTCCTGCTCATTTTTCACAAGGGGTCCAGAGTTGTTTTAGCATTAAGCTCCCCTTAGCCATATTAAAAAGGCTTAAGTCACCAATGCAGGGTTCTCTTCACTGGGTGAAGGAACAGTTTCTTCTCCAGGTGAGTCATCACTTTTCTTCTTCCAAATCCGATTCATATCCTCTCTGGTTTTTTCAATATCAACTTTCTACTTTCCTTTCTGATCTATAGAAGAGTTGACCGGTTTTCTATTTCTAGATCTATATAATTTTGCTAAGTGCCCCAGTTTGTTATAGTATTAACAGGCCATACCAAATGATCTCCAAGGTCCTGCATTTCCTCTTCATGTTCTTCTTCTACAGTTCATAGTCACATGACAAAAATTATTACAGAAGGTGCAAATAACATTTGTTACATTTTCCATCTCGAATGGACTAAACCGGTTGCCATAGGATCTTTGCCAGTTCAAGTTTACCTGGTTATCAAAGTTCCTTACCCAGTCACCATTTGGTCTTGGATGCATGTGTGTTACATGATTGTTTGCTTCATATCTACACTCAATAGATCTATGTCCATACACTCCACATGTGAAGCAATGACCTTCACACTTTTTGGACACATACCTAGCATTAGTATTGTAATTTGCATTTCTGTTAGGTTTGTCTCTGCAAACATTTGCAGTGTGACCAGGTTTATGGCAAACAAAGTAGACAAGTTTAAAGACCTTCTTACTAGTAGGATTATTGATCTTAGGAGCAGATTTGTTCTTAGGATTGTTTCTCTTTGTACCAAAGGATTCACCTTTTTCAGTTGTATGAAAACCAAGTCTAGAGATATCACCCTTCATTCTTTGTGACTGAATTTGTTCTGACAACATGGTAGAACTTTTGATGAACTTCTCCAATTTCTCATTGGCTTTAGTAAGTTGTTTATGTAGCTGCAGGTTCTTCCTTTCTTCTCTTTCAGCAATCAAATTCTCATGCATAGTGTCTTTTTTTTGTTTTAACTTTGTAATCTCTTGATCTCTTTCCTTGATAAGATCTTTACCAGCTCTTCTGGCTTCTAGTTCCTGACTCATGCGGATAGTGAGACCTTCTAGCTCTCTCCTTAGATTCAGTTTCTCACTGTTCAACTTTTGAACTTCCTCTGCTAAAGCATCAATATTGGCTTCATCTAAAGAACTATTATCAGATATCTCTAATAGTTGTTTAGTTAGATCTCTCCTTTTGACTTTAGAAGCTTTCAATTTGTCCCTAAGGGTTTCAAGTTCATTTCTGCTAGCTTCTAGCTCTCTAGCCATCTCAGAGTAGCTCCTATCCCCCATGGTGGTTTTGAAAGGCTCCCTTCTAAGCGGTTAGGCTTCAAAGAATTTAGGCTCTAATACCAATTGATGGACTTGAAAAGCACTGAGGGGGGGGGGGGGGGGGGTGAATTAGTGACACCAAATTTAACACTACTTCAAACACTAACCGGTAGATGAACTTAACAAAGCTTCTAAAATCAATGCATGCAATCCAAAATGATATAACAACATCCATAAAAAGAAAAGAATCCACCATAACACAAGTGTTTATATGTGGAAAACCCAAATAGGTAAGAACCATGGTGAGATGGAACTCACAAGTTAACTATCTGTAGTAATAGATAATTGACTGGTTAAGGTCTACAAAGTGCTCTGCTAGGAGTGAATCTTGCTAGAGATCCCAAAGCTTGATTAGAAGCTTATACTTGTTAAGAGTAGTACCCTATTAGGAGTAACCTCACTGGAGGATTTAAGAATCCAAACTAATTGGATCACCTTGTTAGAGGATTTATACATTGAATCTTGTTAGAGCTTGCCCGGTTAAGGGATTTGATTATGTTGTAATGGTTAGAAAACAACAAGAATGGTTTGATCTATTCTAAGTAGTACAATACTTGCTTGATCAGATCCTTCTAAGTACATTCAACACTTCTCTTCAACACACTCTTCATCTTAACACTTATCGCTCTTCAACAAAAAGTTTCACTCTTCATGCATACCATCATTAACATAACATCTCTTTCAAATGATTCACTAAGATGTCTTTAAATAGACATTCAAATCTTATGTCGGTCCAAGGAAATCAAAGCACAATTACCTAGGTGCAGTGTATCTGGACAAGTGATCATAACTCATCACAAAAATTACTGCCAAGTATTCGGTGCTGGTAACTCATTAAAAAAATAACCAAATACTGGTTTGGATAGAACATATGAATTGTTGTACTTGAATCTTTGCTTGATCTCCATCTTGATCTTCATCTTGATGCTGACTTAGTATAACCATAGTTTGTCTCTTATGCACATGCTGGTTGACACAAAGTACAAGTTAAAGATAAACTTTTAACATAATGGTTAATAGTGTAAACAATTGAAGTTACACCGGTAGTCAATATAATCATATGTATATGTGAGAGTGTTTCATCAATGACAACAAGTGATGAATACATTACAATCATCATCAAGCCAGCAGTTGTATCATAAAATTATCCAAGATCCCTTCACCACTTCATGAATCAAACTTTCCAAGATCTTCTTCATCTCTTTTCATGTAATATTTTCTACCAAATTTTTTGAAATAATTGATTATTGTAAGTCTTCAATGCTATACTTCTGCAAATATGTGTTCTTGTTGATTCAGATGAGTGGTTTGGTTATAGTCTATGGTCCAGATATGGTCTAGTTCAATTTAGTCATAATACGATTTCAGTATGGTCATGCAGACATATAGAATTTATGATGGGTCTAGAGGGCATATAATGATGTATCCTAAAGTTTTCAAAGCTTTTGTGTTCGTTTACTGCATCCATAGTTGGTGGATAGATATTTATGACTATTTTAGTGTGAGTGTACAATAATGCATTACATTCCTATACTTGCTAGTACTTTTGTGGTGCACTTACATTATTTAGTGTTAGTGGTATTTGTTGATGCTATCTTGGGAATATACAAGTACTCTTAATTGTCTATGTTGAATATTGTCTAGATGTGTGGCCATGCTTTGGCAGTGTTAAATCTTGTGCATCAATCTATAATGTTTTTGTCAATGTGGTTGTGTGCAGACCTATAGGTGATGATATATGGTGGACTAGAAGGTGTGCTAACCTAGTGTGAAGCCTCAACCATCTTATTTTACCTTTTAGAGTTGCATTAGAGTTTGTTTATGGTAAATAGTCATGTATTCACATGTTATGTACCTAATTAGACTGACCTAATTAGTTTTATTGGGGTTGCAGTTGATATATAATGGATGGAATCATTTTGGAGATAATTATACAATTTGAATGTATTGTGGAAAGTATATGTGAAGTAGTTTAGTATTTTGAAAGTTCTATAGAGTAGAGATGAAAATAGCTTTAGATATGTTTTAAATTGTGAACTATGATCAATATTATAGTGGATGCAGTTCTCTATATTTCAACCTTATTAATATCTTTGTATTTATAATATTGAATTTTTTCATAGAAAAAGTTATCTTTAGAGTTTGCAAGTCTTATTTGTCTCTTGCCTTAAGTTTGTGAACACTAGACTTGTAAGTCATCTAAGGGATAGTGAACTCCTTGGCTTTTGGCTTAAGCTTTGTAACTCAATTAATTCATATAGTAAGACATTTCTCATCATGGGTTTTCCTTATTTGGGTTTTCCATGTAAAATATTGGTGTTATTGTGTGATTTATTTTGTGGTTTAGCTTTTTACTTTTATACATAAATTATATGGAATGAATGATAAGTAAAATGGTAAAATTAATTTGAGTTTATGTGTATGCTAATCTACCTCCTCACTCTTAGCATCTGGTAGTGTTCAACACATACCTCACAAGGGGTCTTAAAATTATTAACCTTTACCTTCAACCTATTAAGAATATAGATTGAAGTATTTACTTCCTCTTTCCAATAAGCATGAGGCAAGTTAGAATTTTTCAATATTATTATGGCTATCTCTTGAATTCCCTTACTTTCCTTTCAAACACCCTATTTTGTTGAGGGGTCCTAGGAGAAAAAAATTTCTCCCAATGCCATGATCTTAAAAAAAGTTTCAAACTCATTTGAAGTAAAATCACCTCCTCTATCAGGCCTTAGACATTTGATCTTAGCATCTTGCTAGAAATTTTAGTTATGTTTTCATCAATGTTAAAATTATTGGTTCACATGTGGTTTGATTTGGATATGGTCTTATGCTATGCAAACTACTATTGGTGACAATTGTAGACAAGTGAGTTATTATTATGTTGTCATGCAAGTATATGAAGGTTTCTCTATTTTTAACTATTAATTAAGGGTGTCATAAATTGGCATTGTTTTTGAGTTTGACTAGTGTCTTAGTTGATCTTGTTGTGGAAGATGATCATAGATGTGTGATGTCAATATGTGGTACTCTCTGTTGTTGTTATATTCGGTTGGTGCCTTAATTGAGGTTGTGTTATCATTGATATTATAGGAAACTCTATTAAGTTGTAGCATATGTTTAGTGGTACATTCGGTCTCATGTCGAGTGTTTAGATAATGGTATATTTCCTAGTGAAGATGATTTTCTTATATGAGGAGATTTTGGAATATTAGTGTAGGAGAAGTTTCAATATGCAAGAAAGAGTATTTAATGTCATAGTGGAAGAATGTTTTGTTCTATATTGTGAAGAGTATGGTATGTGGAATTGTATGTAATGCTAATGTTCTATTAATGGTGTACCATCAAGTTTTCAATTCCTCTAGTTGCTCAGGTGATGAGATTAGTTGTTGTTGTTCTCAAACAATGAGAGTGTCTATAGACTAGTCCAAAATTCTCTTTCTTGCTTCTAGATATGTGGATTCAAGTGTTGTGTTTGGGAGGACATTCTTATTTGGTTCATGCCTAATCCATTTTGAATGTCTAATGTTTCTTTTATTTTGCAAGTGAGTTATGTTGGTTTGTACTTGGTATTGTCAATTGTATTGGGTCTTAGTGTACCTAGATAGATTATCTTGTTTGGATCATGTTTTTTAGTACAGATAAATTGGAGGTTGAGTTAGAATATTGTTTTGGGTCACATTGTGGTGTGTGAAGAGCCACATTAGGTAATTTTTATTGGGAGATGCTCTTGTGCCAATTGGCTACTAAGTTTTATTGTTTATCTAAATATTTCATTCATAATCAACTTTAGAAGATGTGTTAGGGTATTTGGTTTGTTTGATTCAAATTAGAAGGATATGTAGCATTGACTTTGGGTGCCCACTTTCTCTTGTAGTGGACCACATTGGATATTATTCGTCTGAATTACCTAGTTGATGTAATTTCATATATTTTATTTTTGGCCGACCTAGTTGAGAGTTTTTATGAATTTTGTATATAAGGATAAGTAAATGTATATGCTTAAGAGTATAGTAGGGTGGGGTATTTTTGAAATGAAGTGATGTGGATGTGAATGTTATGGAAATATATTTGAAGGAAAAGGTGTGTGAAAGTTAGTTGAAAAGAGCTTTGACAAGTTTGGTAATAGATTTTGAGGCTAGATGTACTTGCCATGATATTGGGCACTTGACATAGAGATTCAAGGTTAATATCATGAATAGGCGATTCTATTCATTTTCATTTCAATTATTCCTACCAAAATACAATGTGTCTCTCTTGGTAGCTCTCTTTCTCTTGCCCTGAAGTAGTGAGTTTTACTTGTGCAAGTCCTTTGTATCTTTCCCTACAGTTGCATGCATTAGCTAGCAAGTCCAGAGCATTGAGATCCCTATCTTGTGGCCTAATCATTGTAATCATTTATATCTATATTGTAAGTGTGATTCTCAACTTCCATTGCATTTTCCTATAAGTTTAATCGATCAAAAACAAATGTGTGTTAGAGATCCAGACTAATTCTCCCCCCTCCATCTTATTCCTATTGTGTGTTCAACACATATATCTCATTCTCAACCATAGATTTTATATGTTTAAATTTATCTAGAGCTTAATACTTTTCTATTAAAAATGCAACCAATTTCATTATATATTGATCATTAAAAGGAAAAATAAAGTATGTTTCACCATTGAGCCCTTTTGAGTTCTCCTTGTTCTTGAACCTTAAGTTTAAAGTGTACTTTCACAGTTGAGATTTCTTACATAAATTATTTATTGGCTTGATGATCTTTTGCATACCTCTTACCACATGTGTAGAATTAATCTTCATTATACTATCAAAGTTGATTCGATTGATCCTCTTAGTCCACAACCAACATTCACTAGATTTTTCCATCAAACAATTACTTCATATGTCTTCCTTTAGATGATAAAAAATTATGTCAATCATTGTTCTTTTTACAACTAGTCTCCCTCAGCTTCCTTTCTTATCTTTGCATCTTTTGTCATGTGAAAAGTGACTTTGTATCCTTTGTTTCACATTTGAATAACAATGAGAAGATTATTCTTCAATATTCTAACATAAAGGATATCCTTTGTCTTTTCTTTCATTAATTGTTATTGTACACTTTCCACAAATTGGTGATCTCACAATAATGGGTTATACTTTTCAGCCAAACTTGACATCAAAATAATAATTTTACACTAGATATTTTATTTTTGACACTTATAGTAGCTAAACCATTTGAAATTTCAAGATCTCGATGAAACTACTAATGTGTGATATTTTTTCTTAGATTCTAATTTTTTTATTTTTATTTTTAATGGGAAATAAATTCTATCTATTTTTACATAACTTGTAAAAAATTATGGTTTATAGTAATTAACATTTTCCATAAGTAACATGTTGGCATTATTGGCATTAAGTTGTCATTGATGTCAACCTGGTTTGGCAAAATCACCAGTAAGTAAGAAGTGGTCACCGATATAAGAAGAGAAAGATAGGAGGAAGGCTACCAGTATACATGACTTGTGTCATCTAGTGGTAAAGAAGGCTTACCAGTAAGGAACAAAGTGGGATCAAGGTTGTTTGTTTGTTATAAAAGAACAACAACCAATGAGAAAAATAGAGAGGATGTCTGATGGTCATACTGGTAAGGTGAACTAAACCAGTAATCAACCTGGGTCGAGAAAGAATGTCAAATTGACATAAGAATCCAAGAAAAGGTGGATGTCGACAAGCATGACAACTGCATGCCAGGTGGAGGTATTGCACAGGTCGATGGAGTGTGCATTGACGTAACATATCTGCAAGTAGGTAGGATTTTATGAGGAACCCGTAAGTCATGGAGGATGCTAGAGGATTGCGGCTCGAGGAAGGAAAGCTGGCAAAGTGGTTGAACTAATCCTACAAGAAGATTTGATCTTCATGTACCCATTTGGTGAAGGAAACAACAAATTCATTAATGGTGAATGATAGAGAAAACCAGAAAAGAATGGTGCAAATAGATTTAGAAAATGCACATTGGAATATGAAGCCTTGTTGGTGATTGATCGATGTCATGGAGATCTTATCCTTGGAAAAGAAGATCAAATCAAATTGGATTCGGATCGAGTTGGAGAAGGTAAAACCTAACATGACAGTGATTGAATGCGTTCTTGCTGAGAATTCATGATTATAAATAGTATGAGCTCAAAATAGAAATGATTGATGCTTGATGTGAAGAAGAAGAGACAAGTGAGTTTGAGCACAAAAAAATATCATCTTCCATATAATTTAGTCTAAGAAAGTTGCAGAGTGAGTGTGTAGGCAGACCTGTGAGAGGGTTTAACTGACAGTGATCGAGTACCGGTATAATTGTAGCAGTTCTAACCGTTGAGAAAATCGGTGAGGTGTGATTGATCAAGAAGGCATCCCAATTTGACACAATTAGTTGTGAGATTGTGTGTGTGAGAGAGAAGAGAGGCCATGATCAGAGAGAGTGATCTCATAACCGGTAGTGTGAGATCTAGTAAAGAAGAGAAGATTATCAACCGGAAGTAATCTATTTGATCAAGAGTTGCAAAACTCATTTGCAACAAGAAGCTATAATTGTATCAAAACTATGTTTCAATATACATGACCAAGTTGGAGCTTGGTGCAGGGGTTGGTGCTCCTTGGGTTGGTGCCCTGAATCTTTGTAATTCAATGTTTCACTTGTGAGGCTGGATTGGAGCAGTAGACTCCAGTAGCTTTTCTCACTAAGTTTTTTCCCATATTGGGCTTTCCTCAGACATCTAGTGTTGTGGGTTTCATTTGTGTGATTGTCTCTTTTGGTATTGTCATTTGTCTTACTGGTTTGATTGTTTAGTTCCTAGGATAACAATCAGTTTTCTGAGATTGCTTTGAAAGAGAAAAGAATTAGGAACCACTAATTCACCCCCCTCTCACTGGTACATTGTGTTCAACATAACATTTATGATGTGGGTAAGTGGACCAAGATGGTGAATAAATAGGGGGGTATAAGAGGCCAATTTTTTTTTTTTTTAAATCAACTAAATCTTAACTTTGAAGAGGAATTTCGGACTTGTACACTCAAAATTTGAATATATCAAAAGAAGAAGAACTGTAGTACTTTGAATCTAGTTTCCAAACTACTAATTTTTTTTTAAAATGGATAAGATTACGAGGGTCATATACTTCATGCACACCAACATTTTACTTTTTTTAAGAAAAACATAACATATTTGCTAGTGTGTGCATCAAAAAAGTTATAGTTCCACTTTAAGTATTTTGAAAAAAACTTTTGTTGAAAGATAGTTAAGAGTGACTACTAAAATTGTGTATTTTTGCAATTTTTTGTTGAGTATTTTTTTATGATTTTTTGAAGTGGGATAGATCCTAAAAATTAGATACCTATTCATGCATTTCACACATCTTGCTACAAAATAAGAAAAAAATCAAATTTATTTTCAAGCGTAAATAATTAAGCACAAAAAATAAATGGTACACATATATCCTTGAGAACTCTAGATAAATTGGCAAAATAAATTAAAAATTAATATTTTAATGTTTTTAAAATCCAAAGAATAATACATGGTTAGCAAGATCAGAAGACATGTGAGATTATGGTGGAAAGTTTATAAATACACACTTGATAATGTGTAAACATGATGATGAAAAAGTTGAGAAACCATATTTAGAGAAAAAAACATGTAAAAGGGACGAAAATGAAGCTCCCAAGCCTCAGTGTAGTACCCCTACTCCTTTGAACTTATTAGACCTGTATTTTATTATTGTTTACTTTCAATGGATACATTACCATGATGTGTTATTCAAACTTTTATGAAATTATTTCATGCTTTATTTTGATGTGAGATGCATAATTTATTTGTAGTATTTCAATACTTGTGATTTATGGCATTTTATGGATTATTGCTATGTACTAACATTTACTTTATTTATGCAATGTGGAATTATATGTTGTGTGTCTGTGAGTGTATTGGATGCAAGGGGATGATTTTCCTTCACTCTTTTCAGTGAGATAGGGAACGTCATGATTCTCCTTCATCTATGTGTGTTTGTCATGTTATCTATATTGTATATTTGCATGTGTGGTTCGGTGATGCAGGATATTCCAGGTATAAGTACTAGGTAAGTATGGGGTATCGTTTCCACCTGGCTTCGCAGGTCTGAGCGTGCCTTATATTTTCCGATGGAAGTGGAGGAGATAGTAGTCAACACTATTTTACTCATTTACACTCGTGTGAATGTCATCAATTGGTCATCCAGTCAGTTAGTTCAGCCTTCGTATTTTTTCGTTTGATCTTTTTATGACTACTTCCTTGAGATTTGTTCAGTTTGTGTGTTTTAGTGAATTTGATTAATTAATTAAAGTTTATGGAGTTATCTCATAGTTGATTTATGTATGCATTGAGATTATAAATTTAATTAATTAAAAGAGGGTATTAAATTAAGTTGCAAGCTACATGATATTAGAAATATATTTTATTTAAATTTTAGTGGGAAAAATAAAGTAGATTAGTTGCATTTATTGTTTCCTAGAATTTTAAATAAATAAAAGAATAAATAAATAAAAGAATTAATTAGAATTGAAGTATTGCTTTAATTTCTTTATTTAACAAATTAATTAATTTGCATGAGAAAAGAAAAGAATGAAAAATCATTTTTAATTATTGCATGTTAAATTATCCCTTTGTTAGAAAATTGGAAAAGAAAAGAAAATTGCTTTTATTAATAACTTTAGGTTTTTGGAAAAAAAAGATATTCAACCTAGAATTTTAGTTTAAATAGAGGAATAGGTCATTATTTTAGGATACACAGGAAACAAGTCAAGGATTTAGGTGAAGAAATTTATTTGGAATCTTGTTGACAAGATTAGGGCTCTTCTATAGATTTCTTCTAGGAAAGCTATACCAGGTTGGGTGGCTTCTTTTGATTGTTGTTTTAAGAAAATATCTCTATTTCTTCTATCTTTTGAATTATGTGTGTGTTAAGATGATTGTCATATCCTGTCTGATTAATTACGTTCTTAGCTAAACTCCGTACCTGAAGTTAATTTCTCGTTTAATGGAAAGAAGTTATTTTTGGGTGTTTGTGGATTACATTTTGAGAAAAATGGAAAAAATTATTATGGCCAATTTTGCCAAGAATTTTGTTGTGCATGGAAATTATAAGATTTGGGAGGTATGGGATTTATCAGAGATATCATTCCCTTTTTGTTTGATTTTGGATCTGGAATTTGGCTATGACAGTCTTTTAATTGTATCTCAGTGAAATTGTTATTAAATTTATTGGATTATATAAGTGTAGGGGAAATTGTTTTTATTTGTTCATTTAAAAAAAAAAAAATCAAAAATATTAATTAAAAAAAAATATGAAACTTTGGTAGCACGGCTACCGACGGTAGCATTACTACCGACGGTAGTACCCTTCCAGGGTAGCAGTGCTACCGGTGGTAGTACCTGCTACCGCAAGGTAGCAGTACTACCATGGTAGTACCTGCTACCGACAGTAGCATTGGCTACCATGAGTAGCATGTGTTACCGTGCATGGTGGCATAGGGTTATTAAGATTTTCCTTCCTGAGTCCTTGCGGTACAGTCCAAAAACATAGTGTTTTTGATATCCGTACAGGGTTTTAAAAATTGTTTTTAAATTGACTTTTTAAATATATGAAATATGTATATATATATATATATGTAAGTTAATTTTATTTTTGACATTATGATATTTGGTATTATTTATTTTAATATTTATTTTATTAAATATATATTCTATAATATAATTATAAGTGAATTATTTGTAGTGATTTAACCTTATTGGACAAATGAAAAAATTGATCTATTTGTATAGTTGTAATTTCTTATTATCTCTAAATTCCTTTTTTGCAAGTTATTTATGCTTGAGGCTGTTGTAAGAGAAGATTGCCTGTATTAGGATCTTGTGTAAATGGTGTTTGCAGTCAAGCTTAATTTCATTGAAATTTTGGTTGAGTTGTCATTATGTCATATGTTAATATATCTCCTTGGTTCAGTGTTGTTGTATAACCTTATTGATGTGAGCCATTGTGTGTTTTGTCCAAATCGTCAATCTTGGGTTAGTGATTATGTATCCTTCACTTGTGGTTTGTAAGGATTAGTTATGGCTATCTATTTCACCATAGAGTTCCCATAGAGAGACCTTTCCTATTAGTGTCCTATGAGAGAGAGTGGCTTTCGAGTGGGGCCCATGCCCGAAGTGGATGACAAGATATCCCATCAAAAGTTAGTTAAAAAGTTATAACCTAATACTATATTGGGGGGGAGTGAAATAAATATTAATTAAGATAATGTACCTCGTGCATAGGTGTAGTGCTTGTACAAGGCTTATAATGTTACGAGAAGGCCTGGAATGGCAAACTTACCACCTTGTCTTCACGAAAGGATTGGTAGGGTCTGCATGAGACTTAGTTGGAGCGGGAAGCTAGGAGAGGTTACCAAGACAAAGAGCAGGGACCTAGGAGGCCTACCGTGGTAGCCATCAAGCTATGCGATGACACTCTCTCCTTAGAGTCACTAGTGTTTGTGAGTAGAGTCACATGGATGTTTGTGGAGTCATGTAGTTCTTTTGTACTTGTCATCTTTTTCTTTCTTGAGGGATTTCTACTATCTCCTAGCATGGTGGGGTGGTTCCATTCCGGGATCACATGGTCGGGTGGTAGTGCCACTTCCCATCGGATGTTCTGGATTGTATCTTGAGGGGAGGAAAGGCTTCACTGGAGTTTCTTGGTTTGTGGTTCATGTACCAGCTCTTGTTCATGATCATTGTTCAGTTGAGACCTTGTGGTCATTGTATCAGGCTTTATTGTAACCTTCATATTGTAACTTTGGATTCTGTGGTATTTGTGTAAGCCATGTATTTATGGATATTGTGATATTATGTCAGTAGAATGTATGTCAAAATTCAATTTCTTTGATCTTATGTATAAATGATTTATGGATAAATTGAATGCATGGAATACTTTGATTCTTTCATTTTGGAATTTAGATGTATGTGTAGTTTTAATCATAAGCATTTAATTTACCTAATTAAATGGACAATTGGATTAACCATGGTGTTAATATAATCCATGAATTAATCTTCATTGGTAACTGTTAGGAAATCATGTTTTAGACCTCCGCTATGTTATTAAATGTGCAATTGTTATAATTAATGCACTTAATATTTTTTAAGGGCGTGTGCACAAAGATGGTGGTCAGAAAAGTGGACACCACCCAAAAAAGTCTTTCTTAGTTTTGTTCTTCCCGAGCCTAGAAAAGGTAGTGCATACGAGCTGATCTGAGGAAAATAAGCACATACGCGCTATGCTTAGGAAAATTAGCACATACGTGCTGCTTATTGGAAAATGAGCGCATACCTGCTAACAATCCAAAGAAAGCCACATACGCGATGCCTGGTAAAAAAGTTTTAAAAAAAAAATTGGGTCTCATTTACTCGTAAACTGCATTTTTTACTTCTTCTTTTCCCTATTTTCTCACCTAAACCATGAACAGGGTGCTAAATTTGTCCTCCAAGCTATGGATCAAGGTTAGTTTTTGTTTAGTTTTGTATATATTTTCGATTTATGCAATTTGTTTTACATTTTGAATTTAATTTCATTAATTTTGATTACGTTTTTTCATTTTTTGTTTCAAAAACCAGATTCTTCTAATCCAAAACAAGAACAACCAAATGCACCTCCTAAAAACCCACAAGAACAACCAAATGCACCTCCTGAAAACATACAAAAACAACCCCCAATTCCTCCTTTTGACCACATAGTCGAAACACAAGAAGAATTAATTAATCAGTTAGGACAAAATACGTCTAAAATCAATAGACTGATTGTAAAATTGAAAACTTCTGAACTTGACCATCATCAATCCCTCGCCACTAGCCTAGAAACATTAGCTAGTGGTGCCATAGCTGTTTCCACAAAAATTACCAAATGGGGAAGCTTTAGGGATAGGTGTCGTCAATTCTATGCCAATGGGCTATCATACGATGGAGTAAAAAACAAAAATATTTCTAAACAACAAATATGTGCCCTTTTTGTTGATCCCAAAACTAGTCAGCCATTACCTCTTAATGCAAAGAGATTTCCCATACATTGGTGTACCAATACGCAGATGAAGAATCTTTTTTGGCAGAGGTGGTGGATGGTCTTTGATGATCCACCTTGTAATAATTATGAGGTGCCATTATATTTTTGAGAAAAATATATTGTGAGTTTGTGGTCAATGTGCGGCCAAACTATTTTGACATGAGAGAGTTTCATGGTAGAGGTGGTGGCTTTGCCCAAGATAGACCTGGAGCCCGTAGGCAATTAGCCATGGAGAGTCGTCGCCCCCTAGCACCCAAAACCATGGTGCATCAGGTTGTCCCATTATAGCTAAAAGAGTCAATGGAGCTACAGACTCTTCAGGCGGCCACAACATTGACTAGTGCCATCATCCAGCATGGGACATCATTAGCACACCCTATTGTATTGGATGTTGAGCCATTAGAGGGTGCCAGAGAGCCCATCAAGCATATGTGTGTCAGTTGCTTGGGGATATGCTTGAGGATAGATGATGTAGCTAGTGTAGATGGATACTCATATCATCTGTGCACAATTTGCAGTTGTAGATGTCAAGCTCACATGGTTGAGGATGTCACGCTGACAGATGAGTTGATGGACATGGTGTTTGCCCATGAGCCACAGACTCAGGTGTGTTGATTTGAATTCATAACATTTTATTTATCAGTCACTTTAAATTTGTAATTACATAAATGAATTTTCATTTATACATCGATTTAAATTGAGACAAATAATATGCATTTCAAGATGTAGCAAAGGTATCCCATACACCTCCTCTAGTTACCATAGCTGCAACTTCAATGCCTGAGGTATAAATTTTGTAACATGTTAAAATATAATAGTACACTTTGAATTCAAAAAAAATACAAAATATACTAACTATCTTTAATGCTTGGTCCAATTTCTAGTTTGTAGGTGTTGACAGGGGATGAAATGCCCCAGATTGATGACATCACACTATCAGCAATCAATTTTGGCCTACAAGGCTATACGGTATCATATTTTGTACAACTCTTTTTATGTATTGTTTTGATGTCATATGCAAGTCATTTCATTTTAGATTTTAAAAATTATGTTTAATTTATTATCTGTACTAATATCTCATGTTAATTTTCTATTTTTAGGGCACCCCCTCCACGTCTAGGGCTCGTTCGAAGAAAACGAATATCTCAAAGATGCCAAAACGTGTGAAGAAGGTAATTGAACACATTTTTAGTTGTAAAATTGTTTGAAAATGTTGAAATAAAGTATTAGTTGGGGTTTGTAGATTGATTAGTATTTTTTGACTATTTTACATGGACAACGACCATTGAGCTTTGTGGATATGTTGAATGAACCTGATTTGCCTGCGAATCAAGAGAGGGTGGAGGTATGTCTCTCTACTTTATTTTCTTGATTTCATGATTATATGCACGCGTACATGTGAACTTGTGATATATTATAATCTTATAATTTTTTCATACAGGAAATATCCATACCTATTTTGTCAATGGCGAACCCTGCTCCTTGCACTGGAGAAGCATATCAGGATCTAGTACACTTATGTTTGATATGTAAAATTAATTGTTTTCAACCTTCAATACTTATCATTAAATTAATTGTATTTAATCTTTGTACATTTATTGTATAGGTAATAGCGACCATTTCTACATCAATGGTGAGCCATCCTCAGCCCATTGGAGAAGCATCTGAGGCACAGGTATGTCATTGTTCTCTATATTATAGCTTTTAAGTGTTTTTGATATATTTATGTTATTACATTGTATTAATTGTACAATTAATCTACAACAAACTCCTTTGCGGTATGACCATAACGTGGATCCATTTAAGTATGTCTTCAAGAAAACTCCTAAGAGTGACAAGGAGAGGAGAGTGAAGATATTAGCTTCTGGATCAGCCGATGAGGTAATCTACATTTCAATTGCAAAGGAATTAAAGTTAAATGCATAGTTATGTTGTTAATTGTGAACTATTTTATACAAAAGAATTCTAACTTGGCTTTTGAATTGTGGTTTTGTAGCCATCTATAGAGCCATGTATTGCACTGAAGAGGCTTGATTTTGATGATCCACCACAAGTTTAGGATCATATAGTGTTATTTTTGGTCATAGAATGACAAATACATGTAGATATTCTACATTTTTATTGTATATCAATTTGGACATGGCATATGCCACATTTTTGTAATACTTGTATTGACTTGGCAGACATGCCTTTTTATATATATATAAATATCAATATTCAATCCAATAAATGTGTAATGAGTTCATTATTTTGTATTCGTTGTATTTTGTGGTTGTCCTTTTATAAATTTAAATTAATATTTGCATATGTAATCAACAATATGAATATAAAAAACAAAAATATATGATATAAAGCATTGCAATTGTGGAATATGATTTGATAAAATTTCTAAATGTTGAATTAACCCTACAAAACTCCTTGTATTCCATTCATTATTGTGTATTCACTATATTTGGTGGCTGCCCTTTTATAAATTTAAATGAATATTTGCATATGTAATTAACAATATGAATATAAACAACAAAAATCAACAATATGAATATAAACAACAATGTGTTTGGTGCGAGAGCACCCTCACGCTCAGAATGGTCAAATTATGTTCGTCATGTGCACAAACCGACATCATGAGAGCATCTGAGTGGGCAGGTTTACACTAGGCATGGCCTTGTCATGCATCCCAAAGCACCAGAACGTTGAGAGTCATACCCTACCGGTGCGATCTCTCAAGTGCCTTGAGTGCAAAAAATTGTCAAAATATGACAGACTCTTTCTTCCAATCCATGACACATACGGTCAATCTATTTGTTCTAGTGGGGTTGTACGAGGCTCCTTTACAATGGCTTATCTCGGTTTTCGATGACTCAGAGCCATTTTCAATTAGTAGCATTTTTTCGCTTGCTCCAAAAACTGTCAGTTGCTTGCAAGGAAAAGTTGCAAGAATGGCTAGAATTGATTCGGTTCATCATGTGCACAAACCGACATCACGAGCATATCTGGGTGGGTAGGTTTATGCTAGGCATGGCCCTGTCATGCATCCCAAAGCACCAAAATGTCAAGATTCATACCCTACCGGTGTGATCTCTCAAGTGCCCTGAGTCAAAAAAATTGTCAAAATGTGACAGACTGTTTCTTCCAATCCACGACACATACCATTGATCTGTTTGTTCCAGTGGGGTCGTGTGAGGCTCCGTTACAATGGCCTATATAAATTTTTGATGACTCAGAGCCATTTTCAGTTAGTAGCATTTTTTCGCCTACTCCAAAAACCGTTAGTTGCTTGCAAGGAAAAGTTGCAAGAATGGCTAGAATTGATTCAGTTCATCGTGTGCACAAAACGAGGTCGCGAGCATGTCCATGTGGGAATATTTACACTAGGAATGGCCCTATCATGCATCCCAAAGCACCAAAACATTGAGAGTCATACCCTACCGGTGAGATCTCTCAAGTGCCCTGAGTCCAAAAAATTATCAAAATTTGATGGACTATTTCTTTCAACCCACGACACATACAGTTGATCTGTTTGTTCCAGTGTGGTCACGTGAGGCTCCTCTAAAATGGCCTCTCTTATTTTTTGATTACTCAAAGCCATTTTCAATTAGTAGCATTTTTTGCCTGCTCCAAAAATCGTTAGTTGCTTGAAGGAAAAGTTGCAAGATTGGCTAGAATTGATTTGGTTTGTCATGTGCACAAACTGATGTTGTGAGCACATCCAAGTGGGCATTTTTATGCTGGGCATAGTCCTATCATGCATCCAAAAGCACCAAAACGTTGAGAGTCATACCCTACCAGTGCGATCTCTCAAGTGCCTTGAGTCCAAAAAATTGTCAAAATATGACGGATTGTTTCTTCCAATCCATGACACATATGGTTGATCTGTTTGTTCTAATAGGGTTGCATGAGGCTCCTCTACAATGGCCTATCTCAGTTTTTGATGACTCAGAGCCATTTTCAATTAGTAGTGTTTTTTCACCTACTCCAAAAACTGTGAGTTGCTTGCAAGGAAAAGTTGCAAGATTGGGTAGAATTGATTCGGTTCATCATGTGCACAAACTGACATTGCAAGTGCATCTGAGTGGGTAGTTTTATGCTAGGCATGGCCATGTCATGCATCTCAAAGCACCAGAACATCGAGAGTCATACCCTACCTGTGCGATCTCTCAAATGCCCTGAGTCCAAAAAATTGTCAAAATTTGATGGACTGTTTCTTCCAATCCATGACACATACGGTCAATCTGTTTGTTCTAGTGGGGTTGCATGAGGCTCCTTTACAATTTCCTATCTTAGTTTTCAATGACTCGGAGCCATTTTCAATTAGTAGCATTTTTTCGCCTGCTCCAAAAACTGTAAGTTGCTTGCAAGGAAAAGTTGCAAGATTGAATACAATTGATTCAGTTCATCGTGTGCACAAATAGATGTCATGATCATGTCCATGTGGGAAGGTTTACACTAGGCATGTCCCTATTGTGTATCCCAAAGGACCAAAATATTTAGAGTCATACCCTACCGGTGTGATCTCTCAAGTGCCTTGAGTCCAAAAAATTGTTAAAAAATGATAGATTGTTTCTTCCAATCTACGACACATACGGTTAATCTATTTGATCTAGTGGGGTCGCATGAGGCTCCTCTACAATGGCCTATCTTATTTTTTGATGACTCAAAGCCATTTTCAATTAGTAGCATTTTTTCGCCTGCTTCAAAAACCGTTAGTTGCTTGCAAGGAAAAGTTGCAAGATTGGCTAGAATTGATTCGGTTCATTGTGTGCACAAACTGACATCATGAGCATGTTTATGTGGGTAGATTTACACTTGGCATGGCCTTGTCATGCATCCCAAAGCACCAGAGTGTCGAGAGTCATACCCTACCGATGCAATCTCTCAAGTGCCTTGAGTCCAAAAAATTATCAAAATTTGACGGACTATTTCTTCCAATCCACGAAACATATGGTCAATCTATTTGATCTAGTAGGGTTGCGTGAGGCTCCTCTATAATGGTCTATATTGGTTTTCAATGACTTGGAGGCATTTTCAATTAGTAGCATTTTTTGCCTGCTCTAAAAACCTTCAGTTGCTTGCAACGAAAAGTTGCAAGATTAGCTAGAATTGATTCAGTTTGTCACGTGCACAAACCAACATCACGAGCACATCTAGGTGGGCAGGTTTACACTAGGCATGGCCCTGTCATGCATCCCAAAGCACCAGAACATCGAGAGTCATACCCTACCAGTGCGATCTCTCAAGTGCCCTGAGTCCAAAAAGTTATCAAAATTTGACGGACTGTTTCTTCCAATCCATGACACATACGGTCAATCTATTTGATCTAGTAGGGTCGCGTGAGGCTCCTCTATAATGGCCTATCTTATTTTTTGATGACTCAAAGCCATTTTCAATTAGTAGCATTTTTTTGCCTCCTCAAAAAACCGTCAGTTGCTTGCAAGGAAAAGTTGCAAGATTGGCTAGAATTGATTTTGTTCATCTTATGCACAAACCGACATCGTGAGCATGTCTATGTGGGTAGGTTTATGCTGGGCATGGCCTTGTCATGCATCCCAAAGCACCACAACATCGAGAGTCATACCCTATCAACACAATGTAGAAGTTGCTTGACAACTTTTTTGACAATTTTTTTGACAATAATGACAATTTTTGCTCAAATTGTATCTAGTCTCAGTCTATGACCCCTATGACCTGATAATGACTCAAATAATTATCCATGATTATACAAGAATCAAGAATGCTCATGATTGACCAGAGACACATCACATATACTCAAAACATAGTCACAAAACATTGACACACAAAATAGTCACAAAACATTGCCACATATTATTCAAAAAATTGCCTCTAAATATGTTCAAATCAGCTCTTGGCTATTTGATTATACAAAAAATTGTCTTACAAATCATCTCATGGGATTTTATACAAAATTTGGCATTACAATATGTGCGATTCATCTCATCACTATTTTAATATATAAATTATCTAATGGGATTTTATTCAAAATTTGGCATTACAATATGTGCGATTCAGCTCATCGCCATTTTAATATACAAAATTTGGCATGTACATATGTACAAATCAACTCATTGCCACTTAAATATACAAAATTACACCCCTAAACATGTAAAAATCAGCTCATGGGCATTTATATATACAAAAAATGAATATAGAACAATTCATCAATGATTTATACAAAGTTCTCAAAACTATTCTACTCTGAACCATAGAATCAATCAAGTGAGCTTTTAGGATTGGCTCTAACCCGTATTGTGTCAAGTATCACCTTGTGGTCAGATTCATGAACTTTCCATAAAATCTTGTTATGAGGTCTACCATGATACTTCATCAAATGAATATTTGTTGCAACAACAAGGTTAGAGAAATGAATAATATGTCTATGTGTTTCAAAGTCCCCAAACAACCAAACATCATAATTCTTGATAGGGTATCTCCGAAGCCATGTTCCTGTCATGACAACAGACCCTATTAGGTACTCAATACCCTCTCCATCAATGATTGTGGTTTTCAATTTTGTTTTAGGCTCAACACAATGACACAAATAGTAATCTGTTCCTTCTTCATTGTTCTTTTCTGTAACAACTGCATACACATGACCTACATTTTATAAAGTGTTAATTAATACCAAAAATAAAGTATGAAGTACAACAAAATGAACCAAAAAGAATACTTGCAAAAAAATTAACTCAAAAAATCACCTGAATCCACTAGGTTGGATACATGGTCAAAATCCACCGATGTCTCCATTTGGCTCAATTGTAGTGCTTTGGGAATTTGATATGAATCAATGGGAACCAATAGTCTACAAGACCATTTGTCAACCCACTCTTGTGATTCACATTCTTCCCACAAACAATACATGGATGAAGAGCAAAAACATACCATCTGTCTCGTATAAATTACTAGTGAACTTGAATTTAAACTCATAAATGAGTGCATGTCACTCGATCCTACAACTGTACAATAATCTAGATAGTTTTCAATGTTAGATTCAATGATCAACCAAAAATACCTATGAACCAATGATGTACCTGGATTACCTGGACCCATCATATACTTACACCATCGCACAATTGTTTCTGCATCTACCAACTCAGTACCAGCTTTGTACTTTAATTCTTCCCTGGCTAGGGCTCTTTTCACACATGCTCCTGCACCATCGTTCTCTCCCTTACCATGTCCAGCCTCAGTGAAATTCCAAAAATGTTGTACACCGCTTGTCACATGCATCCTTGTCAACCAATAAAACATCCTTACATTCTTGAATTGTGTGGTACAATTATCTGACCATATTAAGTGTCGGTTGTATCATATGTTCTTTTCCCTTAAACTATCATAGAAAACTTTAAAGCGTCCTTGTACAAACTCTGATGAATGAGTGCGATCATCACTTATGTAGAAGTGATACTCTCTTACAACCTTTCTATCCTCCTCTGTGCTATCATATGCATGCATGAATGTTATGTGTACAAAAAAAAGAAACTTGTGTAGAGTGATAATACATGGATTGCACTTCATTTTGAGGTTTTAGTGTACAATTTTAAGTGAAATCAATGATAGAGACAATGGTGCCAAGAGGAAATGTGTCCTTACATAACTTGAATTTCTCATCTAACCATCGAGCTCTATGTGTATGCATTATGTACTCATAAACTAGTTTCTCTTGAAACATTTTCATAAATTGAGCTACACATATATCATTTTTCACTAGCTCACATCTCTTCAAATCTTTTCCATCTTTAACTCCATATGTGACTGTCTTGTATTTTTTGAAAGAAACTAGTTTCGTACCAATTTCATGTGTGCTCTCGAAATGTATGCATCTTGGTAAACATTGCAAACCACCACATATAGCACAAGAACCTTCCAAACAAGGCATCTTATAATAAATGCAACCATCATGTCTATTACATAGCACAATTGAAATACATTCTCTTGCCGACTTAGGAGGTGCTTGTATATTACACTCATGCAAAACATCGTTAGTGTGCAAAGTAGAACAAATATGATGAAAAATATCATAATGCTTGGAAAATTCAATATGCATCCTACAACAACATGTGGTGCATACATGATTAATCTTAATATAAAAAGGTTTTGCCATTTCAAAAAATCTTTGAGAAATTCTTATTTGAGGAAACGTTTGAATGAATCTTTCATAAAATTTAGTTTGAGTCATATCCAAATAGTGTTTGGCATGTGGCTAACGGTTTCTAGATCCAATTCATCTTCTAATAACATCTCTTTGGTTGGGCGATACTCTTGTGTTGTCATGCCAAAAAATTTCAATTAATGTTTTTAGTGCATCTACAACAACCTTGTCTTTGCATGGTAGTCTACCCGAGAATGCCCAAAGAGAATTATTGTTAGGTTCCTCTATTTGTTCTCACCTCTTTAATGCTTTACTTAATTTTGTTCTACTAACATTTAATGACTTACTTGTTTTGCTTATCAAATGATCTTTTTTTATTTTCTTGCTCATTATGGTTGATGTAATGACACGTCGAGTAGCATTAGAATCTTTACTATGTGATTTTGAACCAATAGATTGATATGCATCAAATAGATTTCTGACAATAGTTCTTTCACTATTACTTTCAGATGATCTTAGGCCTAGAATTTTCATTGTCTCTCTAAAATTTAATTTTTCAATCATTTGAACAATTAATTGACATCTTGCGGTTTGATTTAAGTTTTTAAAATAGTTTTGCCATATTCTTTTAACCATTCTCCTACAAGTTTGTTCATTCATTTTATTTGGCATTGACTTCAATATATTCTCATCAATGTCAATTAGATACTTTGGTTTCCTACGAATGATTCTAGGAGGTGTTAACATCAGTGCATTATGTGCATTCAATTCATCAAGTAGATAAGGTGTAATATGTTCATCATTTATTTGATTATTCAATGCGGTATCTTCTTCAATTGCATTAGGTTCAAATGGTAAATTATCAAATGTTTCTTCTTCAATGGCATTAGGTTCAAATGGTAAATTATCAAATGTTTCTTCTTCAATTGCATTAGGTGCATTATATTCATTTGGTAAATTGAATTGAGATGTTGAGGTTGACATACCTTCTTCTCCCATTGTTCTTATGTCACACAATTTCTTCATACACTGCCTTTGTCTTTCCTTTTGAGCCTCTCGTTGTTCCATCGTTCCTCACTTGTTCTTTCCCATGACTGATATCGATTGACCTAAATAGAATCATATTACATATATATGTAAAGAAAAGTTCAAAAATAAATAAATAACCATAAATATGCATCTCATCACTATTTTTTGGAATCAAACTATTAAACAATCACAATTCAATCATTTGAAACCATGCAAAAACAAAAAACTAATAAAAACAACAATTCAATAATTTGAAATCATGCAAAAACAAAAAATTCACTTACTTTTATGTATACAACAGTGCTAGAAGTGTAGACACGGTTCCAATGGGGCCTTTAATGACCTCAAAAACTTCTTTTGAGGCCGTTGAGGCTCATGGGCAACTAAAACTATATCTATAAACCATGTACGTGTTGTTAGACCATAAAATGTTGACAAGCCCAATGGTATTTTTTTTTGCCATTTTGGGCTGATAAGTTGCACGTACGCGCTACTAATCCTTAAAATAGTTATGGCATGGCAAGGAACTAATAGTTTCAGTACCTCGTACGTGCTCTTGAGAGAGGTAGAGGGAGGGAGAGGAGAGCGGAGAGTGAGAGAGAGGGAAGGGAGAGGGAAGAGGGGGGGAGGGAGAGAGAGAGAGAGAGAGAGAGAGAGAGAGAGAGAGAGAGAGTAGGATAAGGAGAGGGGGAGGGAGAGAAAGAGAGGGAGAGGAGAGGGGAGAGAGAGGGAGAGGGGAGGGGAGAGGGAGGGGAGAGGAGAGAGGGAGGGAGAGGAGAGGGGAGAGGGAGAGAGAGGGAGAGGAGAGGGGAGAGGGAGAAAAGAGGGGGGAGGGAAGGTAGAGAGAGGGAGAGAGGTAGAGGGAGAGAGAGAGAGAGAGAGAGAGAGAGAGAGAGAGAGAGAGAGAGAGAGAAGGGGAGGTGGGAGAGGGAGAGAGGGAAGGAGGGAGAGAGAGAGAGGGAGAGAGGGAGAGAAGAGGGGGAACAGAGGGAGAGGGAGGGAGAGGGGAGAGGGAGGGAGAGGAGAGGGAGAGGAGAGGGGAGAGGGAGAGAGGGAGAGAGAGAGAGAGAGAGAGAGAGAGAGAGAGAGAGAGAGAGAGAGAGAGAGAGAGAGAGAGAGAAGGGAGAGGTAGAGGTAGGGAGAGAGGGAGAGAAGAGGGGGAGGGAAGGTAGAGAGAGGGAGAGGGAGAGAGAGAGAGAGAGAGAGAGAGAGAGAGAGAGAGAGAGAGAGAGAGGGGGTAGGAGAGAAGAAGAGGAAGGGAGAGAGAGAGAGAGAGAGAGAGAGAGAGAGAGAGAGAGAGAGAGGAGGGAGAGGGAGAGAGGGAGAGAGGGAGAGTTAGAGAGAGGGATAGTAGGGGGGAGGGAAAGAGGAGGGGTCTTAAGGAGTCACAAGATACCATATGACCTCTTAGGAAACAATACAACCTCTAATGACACCTAAGGGGTCATATGGTGGGCTAATAAAATGATATATTAAATTTAAAGTTATGAATAAAAGATCATACAATGAGACTCCAAGTGAACAAATAATAAGGCTTCACCAAAAAGAAAGTGTAAGAGATTGACCTAACCCTAAGTGTACTACCTAAGTTCTAAAACATATGATGCTATTAAATTTGCAAGGTTATAAGATTGATCTTGATTGTGACTATAGGAATTACACACTTGATTTCTTTCATGGGTATGTACTATTCCAAGCTGTTTGACATGTGATGATCATCATATACTACCACTGCCATGCATAAAACAAACTTTAATTTCTTTGGGTGACAGGCATTGTGTAACAACATGGGAACTCTCACATACCCACCACTATCATTCTACAGGACATCATCTATGTTACTCTCCCTCTTTCTCTTCCTACATACTATTTTCTTCTGAAAAACATACTACAGGTACTCTGACTCATCATGTTGCTTTGTTGACACTATTTTCCACATCTTCTCTGCTCATTAAAAACACATTCAAGAAGAATATTGCTACAGGCTTCCTTGTTTGTCATGGTAATACACCTGTGGTTCAATTTCAAACCCTATTCCTCCTATTCAATATACACACAAAAATCTATCAGTCAATTTTTTTAGGAGAGGATACATGATAAAAATCAAAGAGGAAGTTGCAGACAAGAAATAAATTCACTTACTTCTATAGAAGTGTAGACACAGTTGCGGTTGGGTGTGGAGGGAGAGAAGAAGAGAAAGAGGGATGGGGTATGGAGGAAGGGAGAAGGGGAGAGAGAGAGAGAGAGAGAGAGAGAGAGAGAGAGAGAGAGAGAGAGAGAGAGAGACATCTTGTATGCATTTGAGAGGGAGAGATGATACACTTACATGTGTATATATATTTTTAATATATTATATGTATATAAACATATTATATATACAATGTCATATTATACACATATTATATATTACATATATTATATGTATGTACACATATTATACAATAGCGCGTATGCACTGTTTATAGAAAAAGTAGCGCATACATGCTTATTACACTATAAGCACCCCGTACGCGCTTTTTAAACCATAAGTACCCTGTATGCACTTTTGACTATTTAGGCTTGGAAATAGGCCTAGATGACAAAGCTATGGATTGGAAGTTTGATTTCCCTCCATTTCTCTCATTTTTTATGTGTTTTATTTTATCAACTTGGTTTATCAACTTTGTCATCATTAGGTTTACACTTCATAAAGTAGGTATTTCTAAAATTGCCACCATATTTTCACCCATCTTCAGAGCTTTCTAACCATATAATTTGTTTTCAATTTGAACAACAATAACATATTATTATTGAATTTCTTTTACTTGTGTCTCCATAGTTCTCATAGACATAGGTGCACCATTTTTTGAATAACTTTTGATATACTTATCAAATTTTAAAAAAATTTATATATTATTGTAGTGTACTTGATTCTTTACAATTTACAAAAAAATAAATTTATTTTCGATTTGTTTAGTGCAACTTATGCTTCACGCACGAATAGGTACCAAATTTTCAAGATGTTCTCGATTGGCAAAATCATAGAAAAACAAATACTCAACAAAAAATTACAAAAAAATACACATCTTGTAGTGCTCACTCTTAACTATCTTTCTGCCAAAAGATTTGTAAAAATACTAAATCTAACTATGACTTTTTTGATGCACACGTCAGACACTATGTTATGTTTTTTAGAAAAAAATAGGGTCAGTTTTTCGTGCGCGAAGGATTTGACCCCCTTAATCTTATCCAATTTTGAAAAAGTTTAGCAGTTTGGAAACTAGATTTAGAATACTACAATATTTGTTGTTTGATTATCTTCATATCTTGAGTGGATGACTTTGAAATTTTGCCTCCAAGTTCAGGTTCACTTGATTTCAGAAAAAAAGTGTCCACTTATACCCCCTTTTTGACCCCCATCTTTGTGCACTTACCCTTAAAAAATATTATTTCACCTTTTAGTTGCCTAGTTGTGTTGTTTTCCTTTAGGGTTCCTGGTGGGGCATTACATTTGGTATCAGAGCCCAAGTTTCAACACTAGGTACTCTGGGTTTGTAGTGTGCCTTTCAGTTGACCATCTTGTTTAGGTCTTAATGTTTATATCTCTCATGTCTTATCCTTGCTGTAGATCTAAACCATTTTCTCTTTTATGGTACCAAGTCATGGCTACGAAAGCTAGAGGAGGTGGCCATATGGGTGGTTGCAAAGGAGGAAGAGGTGGAGGATGGGGTCGTGGTCCTGACCATCACAGTCCTTCACCACCACCCACTCATGTGAGTGTTGAGCAAAACAGTCTGTTCATCAAGAGCTGGAACAGTCTGTTCATCAGGAGCCAGAACAATCTGTTCATCAGAATTCTCAGCATGTAGGAGAGAAGGTTCCTGAAAGGGAAGAGCTGAGATAGATGTTTCAGGAGGTTCTGGCTAGGTTAGGCCAAAGGTCTGAGTTTGAGCAGCCTATTCATGCTCAGGTTGAGGAGCCGCTTCAGCAGGTTCCAAAGGAGAGAGAGGGAGAGATCACCCAGGAGGAGGGAGATTCCAGTTGTCCGAGATCCACCTTCTTTGGGTCACATAAAGGAATTGATAATGTCCTACCCTCCTTACTTTGATATTATGGTTATTGGTCTTGAGGTAGAGACTTGGCTCATTGGTTTGGATCGATGTTTTGCTATGTTTCCATATAGTAGCAAGACCAAGGTAAGATGTGCTATTATGCGTCTCAATATGTGTGTCTGCGAGTGTATTGGATGCAAGAAGACAATTTTCCTTCACTCATTTTAGTGAGACAGGGAATGTCGTGATTCTCCTTCATCAGTGTGTTTGTCATGTTTTCTATATTGTATATTTGCATGTGTGGTTCGATGATGCAGGATATTGTAGGTACAAGTACCAGGTAGGTACGGTGTATCATCTCCACTTGGCTTCATAGGTCCGAGGTGCCTTATATTTTCCAATGGAAGTGGAGGAGATAGTAGTTGACCCTATTTTACTCATTTACACTTGTGTGAATGTCGTCAGTTGGTTGTCTAGTCAGTTAGTTCGGCCTTCGTATTTTGTCATTTGATCTTTTTATGATTATTTGCTTGAGATTTATTTAGTTTGTGTGTTTTAGTGGATTTGATTCATTAATTAAAGTTTATGGAGTTATCTCATAGTTGATTTATGTATGCATTGAGATTATAAATTTAATTAATTAAAAGAGGTTATTAAATTTAGTTGCAAGCTACATGATATTAGAAATATATTTTATTTAAATTTTAGTGGGAAAAATAAATTAGATTAGTTACATTTATTGTTTCCTAGAATTTTAAATAAATAAAAGAATAAATAAATAAATAAAATAATTAATTAGAATTGAAGTATTTCTTTAATTTCTTTATTTAGAAAATTAATTAATTTGCATGAGAAAAGAAAAGAATGAAAAATGATTTTTAATTATTGCATGTTAACTTATCCCTTTGTTAGAAAATTGGAAAAGAAAAGAAAATTGTTTTTATTACTAAATTTAGGTTATTGGAAAAAATATATATTCAACCTAGAATTTTAGTTTAAAAAGAGGAATAGGTCATTATTTTAGGATACATAGGAAACAGGTTAGGGATTTTGGTGAAGAAATTTATTTGGAAGCTTGTTGAAAAGATTAGGGCTCTTCCACAGATTTCTTCTAGGAAAGCTATACCAGGTTGGGTGGCTTCTTTTGATTGTTCTTTTAAGAAAATATTAATATTTCTTCTATCTTCTGAATGATGTGTGTGTTATGAAGATTGTCATATCTTGTCTGATTAATTCTGTTCTTAGCTAAAGTCCATACCTAAATTTAATTTCTAGTGTAATGGAAAGAAAATATTTCTGGGTGTTTGTGGATTAAATTTTGAGAAAATCGGAAAAAATTATTATGGCCAATTTTGCCAAGAATTTTGTTGTGCATGGAAATTACAAGATTTGGGAGGTATGGGATGTATCAGAGATATCATTCCCTTTTTGTTTGATTTTTGTTCTGGTATTTGGCTATGGTGGTCTTTTAATTATATCTCTATGAAATTGTTATTTACTTTAGAAATAAATTTAATTATTAATTAAATTTATTGGATTATATAAGTTTAGCAGAAATTGTTTTTATTTGTTAATTTTAAAGAAAATTAAAAAAAAAATAATAATAAAAAAACGTATATGAAACTTCGGTAGGACGACTACCAACGGTAGTAGTACTATCGGTGGTAGTACCTACTACCGCAAGGTAGTAGTGGTACCGACGGTAGCAGTACTAGCATGGTAGTACCTACTATCGGTGGTAGCATGGGCTACCATGAGTAGCACATGTTACCGTGCATGGTGGCATAGGTTTATTAAAATTTGCCTTCCTAAGTTCTTGCGGTACGGTCCAGAAACACAGTGTTTTTGATATCTGTGCAGGGTATTAAAAATTGTTTTTAAATTGACTTTTTAAATATATGAAATATGTATATATATATATATAAATATATATATGTGTATATATATATATATATAAATATATATATGTGTATATATATATATATATACATATGTAAGTTAATTTTATTTTTGACATTATGATATTTGGTATTATTTGTTATAATATTGTGGAAATTAAATTCTGAGTTATTAAATATATATTCTGTAATATAATTATAAGTGAATTATTTGTAGTGATTTAACCTTATTGGACAAATGAAAAAATTGATTTATTTGTATAGTTGTAATTTCTTATTATCTGTAAATTCCTTTTTTGCAAGTTATTTATGCTTTTGGCTGTTGTAAGAGAAGATTGCTTGTATTAGGATCTTGTATAAATGGTGTTTGCAGTCAAGCTTAATTTCATTACAATTCTGGTTGAGTTGTCATTATGTCATATGTTGTTATATCTCCTTGGTCAGGTGTTGTTGTATAACCTTATTGATGTGAGCCATGGTTTTTTTTGTCAAAATGGTCAATCTTTGGTTAGTGATTGTGTATCCTTCACCTATGGTTTGTCAGGATTAGTTATGGTTGTCTGTTTCACCATAGAGTTCTCATAGAGAGACCTTTCCTTTTAGTGTCCTATGACAGAGAGTGGCTTTCGAGCGGGGGTCGTGCCCGAAGTGGATGATAGGATAACCCATCAAAAGTCGATTAAAAAGTGATAACCTAATAATATATTGGGGGGAGTGAAATAAATATTAATTAAGATAATGTACCTCATGCATAGGTGTAGTACTTGTACAGGGCTCATAATGTTATGAGAAAGCCTGGATTGACAAACTTACCATCTTGTCTTCATGAAAGGATTGGTTACCAGGATAGAGAGTCGGGACCTAGAAGGCCTACCATGGTAACCATCAAGTTATGCGATGACCCCCTTTGCTTAGAGTCACTAGTGTTTATGAGTAGACTCACATGGATGTTTGCGGAGTCATGTAGTTCTTCCATATTTGTCCTATTTTTCTTGGTTGAGGGTTTTCTACTATCTCCTAGCATGGTGGGGTGGTTCCATTTCGGGGTCACATGGTCAGGTGGTAGTGCCACTTCCCATCGGATGTTCTGGATTCTATCCTTAGGCGAGGAAAGACTTCACTGGTGTTTCTTGGTTCGTGGTTCATGTAATAGCTCTTGTTTGTGATCATTGTTCAGTTGAGACCTTGTGGTCATTGTATCAGGCTTTTATGTAACCTTCATATTGTAACTTTGGATTCCGTGGTATTTTTGGTAGCCATGTATTTATGGATATTGTGATATTATGTCAGTAGAATGTATGTTAAAATTCAGTTGCTTTGATCTTATGTATAAATGATTTATGGATAAATTGAATACATGGAATACTTTGATTCTTTCATTTTGGAATTTAGACGTATGTGTAGTTTTAATCATAAGCATTTAATTTACCTAATTAAATAGACAATTGGATTAATCGTGGTGTTAATATAATCTCCGAATTAATCTTCATTGGTAACCCTTAGGAAATCATGTTTTAGACTTCCATTGTGTTATTAAACATGCAATTGTTAAAATTAATGCACTTAATCTTTTTAAAAAGAAAATTATTTCACCCTTTAGTTGCCTAGTTGTTTTGTTTTCCTTTAGGGTTTCTGGCAGAGCATTACATTTGGTATTAGAGCCCAAGTTTCAACATTGGGTACTTTGGGTTTGTAGTGTGCCTTTTAGTTGACCATCTTGTTTAGGTCTTAATGTTTATATCTCTCTTGTCTTATGCTTGCTGTAGATCTGAACCATTTTCTCTTTTATGGTACTAGCTCATGGCTAGGAAAGCTAGAGGAGGTGGCCATATGAGTGGTTGCAAAGGAGGCAGAGGTGGAGGATGGGGCTGTGGTTTTGACCATCACAGTCCTTCACCACCACCTACTCATGTGAGTATTGAGACGGAGCAATCTATTCATCAGGAGTCAGAATAGTCTGTTCATCAGAATTCTCAGCATGCAAGAGAGCAGGTTCCTGAAAGGGAAGAGCTAAGATAGATGTTTTAGGAGGTTCTGGCTAGGTTAGGCCAAATGCCTAAGTTTGAGTAGCCTATTTATGCTCAAGTTGAGGAGCCACTTCGGTAGGTTCCAAAGGAGAGAGAGAGGGAGAGATCACCTAGGAGGAGGGATATTCCAGTTGTCTGAGATCCACCTTCCTTGGGTCACATAAAGGACTTGATGAGGTCCAACCCTCCTTACTTTGATGGTATATGTACCAGTCTCAAGGCAGACACCTTGCTCATCGGTTTGGATTAGTGTTTCGCTATGTGTCCATATAGTAGCAACACCAAGGAAAGATGTGATATTATGCATCTCAATATTTTTTCTTTGATCTGGTGGAGATTAGAGGAGGATAAGATCGGTGTATGCATTAACACTATAAAATGGGAGCTATTTTTGGAGAGATTCGGGGCATGATTTCTCTCACCCTAGTGGACACAGACTTGAGCAAATGAGTTATATGCCTTGTGTCAGTATGGGATGACAATAGATCAGTATGAGCATAGGTTCTATGAGCTCAAACAGTATGTCAGGATTGGTAATGATGAGACTATGCTTGTCCAACATTTCTTGAGAGGTTTGAATGAATGTATTAGTGGAGTGAGGGTGTTTGAGCCACCTTTAGTAGAGATAGTCGTGGTGAAAGCCAGATTGGTTGAGCTGAACCTTAGCTATGCACTTGGTGTTCCAACAAGTGTGCAGATAGGGAATACAACTACCACTAGAAATAGAGCTTGGGGAAATAAGTCCTAGTCAGTTGCACCATTTATGACTCCTTAGGCACCCGCTAAGGGTGGATAGCCACAGTAGTAGCAACCATCAAAACCAAAATAGTTATAGGGCCAGCAAGGTGGCAACTCTTAATATAAGAAGAACATGAACTGGCAGAAGGGAAAACAAGGCCCTATAGGGTAGTCCTTGCAAAATCCATCTCATGCCCCTAGTCAGGGAAGTTTCCAGCAGTCTAGTGGGCTGGCAGGTAATAGAGGAGCTTGCTTCTCTTATGGACAGTTTGGTCATAGAGCCGTGCAATGTCCTCAGTGTTTACACAATACAAGTAGTGAGAGGCCAGCAACATTTGAACCTATAGTGGGACATGTAGGGATATCCCATAGAGTGTTTGCAGTGGTAGATGACTGCCAAGCTGATCATTAGGGTACAATCATTCAGGTAGTAGGTATGTTGCATGGAATCCATATCTCTATAGTTTTTGATTTCAGTGCTTTGGATTCTTTCATTTCTTCATCCATTATGGAGAAGTGTGGACTCATGTCTGCTAAGTAGGTGGATAGGTGGCAAGTAGAGTTGGCTACAAGTGTCCGTGCTTCTGTAGATTCTTTCATTCCTAGTTGTAAGTTAGAGCTAGGAACCATAGTTACTTCAGTTGACCTTCGATTCATTCCTTTGGGTTGTTATGGAGTTGTGTTGGGGATGGATTGGCTATCATCTCACAGTTCTCATGTAGATTGTCACAAGAAGATAGTGGAGTGTTTAGATGACCTTGGTAGAGAAGTGGAGATTGTTGGAGTCGAGAGACTAATATCCCTACATATGATCTTCGCTATGCAACTTAAGAGGTGCATGCGTAGAGGGTGCCAGCTTTTTGTAGTTACTCTTTAGGAATTGGATGAGTCAGAGAGCCGATAAATCACTCTTGATAGTCACCCTATTCTTAGAGAGTATGCTGATGTGTTTCCATTGGATATTCCTAGTATGCCTCTGAAGCAAGACATAGACTTTCACATCGATTTGGTTCCTAGTGCAGAACCTATTTTGAGAGCTCCATATCAGATGACTACTCAAGAGTTAAGTGAGTTGAAATTGCAGATAGAAGAATTGTTGGCCAAGGGATTCATTCATCCTAGTGTTTCCCCTTGGGGTGCGCCTGTTATCTTCATTAAGAAGAAAGATGGTTGTCTTTAGTTATGCATTGATTACCGACAACTGAACAAGGTAACCATCCAGAATAGATATCCAAAACCTCAAATAGATGACCTTTTTGATTAGGTTAAGGGAGCCAAGGTGTTCTCTAAGATTGACCTGAAGTCTAGATACCATCAGTTGCACATTTAGGATGCAGACATTCATAAGACATCATTTCGTACTCATTATGGTCACTACGAGTTCACAGTGGTGCCATTTAGGTTGATGAACGCGCCTTCAGTTTTCATGAGCTTAATGAATGGGGTTTTTTGCACCTACCTTGATCATTTTGTCATTGTATTCTTTAATGACATTTAAATTTTTTCTAGATCTATGGAGGAGCATGAGGGTCACTTATGTCAAGTATTGCAGTGCTTGAGGGAGAATCAGCTTTATGCCAATTTGGTGAAGTGTGACTTCTTCCAGACTGAAGTGAACTATCTTGGTCATGTGGTTTCAAGAGAAGGTATATTCATGGATCCTTCAAAGATCCAAGCCATTGTTAATTGGCCAGCGCTGACCAACCTTTCATAAGTTAGGAGTTTTATGGGTTTGGCTGGATATTACCATCATTTTGTTGAAGGCTTTTCCCAGATAGGACACCTGATTACTTTTCAAAGAAAAGGGAGTAAGTTTGTTTGGTCAGAATAGTGTGAAGCAACTTTTAGGACCTTGAAGGAACTCCTTGTCAGTGCTTTGATTTTGGTAGTTCCTAATCCATCTAGAGATTTTATGATATGCATAGATGCCTCTTTGGAAGGTATAGGTGTAGTACTTATATAGGATGGACGTGTGGTTTCTTATGAGTCTCACAAAATCAAGACCAACGAGTTGAACTATCGAGTACATGATTTAGAGTTGGCAGTTGTAGTTCATGCTTTGGTTAGATGGCCGCATTTCCTATTAGGGCGTTGGTTTGAGCTACATTGTGATCACCGTAGTCTGTAGTATATATTAACATAGCCAAACTTGAATGCTCGACAGTGGAGATGGATGGAATTCTTCTGTGAGTATGATTTTGAGGTTCATTATATTCAGGGGAAAGAGAACATAGTGGCAGATGCTTTAAGTTGTAGGTGGCATGAAGTTTCAACATTGTTCCTTGGAGTAGGCTTGAGAGAGAGAATTCTCGAAATTCTTCCTTGGGATACTTGGTATCAGGATGTTAGAATAGTGATTGAGTCTAGAAGGCCTTTAGAGGGTAGATTTTTCTAGATATAACCTTGAGGTGGATGGGCTTCTTCATCACCATGGACATATATATGTACCTCCTTTGGAGGGTCTTTGTGTTTTGATCATGACTAAGGCCCATCGTGCACCTTATTCGACACATCCAGGTGTCAAAAAGATGCATGCAGATCTTAGAGAAATTTATCATTGGGCTGGTATGAAGCATGACATAGCTGATTTTGTGTTAAAGTTCTTAGAGTGTCAGCGTGTGAAGGTAGAGCATAAGCACCCAGCAGGGCTTTTACAACCTAATTTCATACCAGATTGGAAATGGGATATCATTTCCATGGATTTCATTGTTGGATTTCTTGTCTCTTCATGTTGTCATGATGCTATCATGGTCATAGTTGATAGATTAACTAAGGTTTCTCATTTTGTTCCTATTCAAGTTTCCTATATGGCAGCGGTGGTGGCATGAGTCTTCTTGGAAGATGTAGTGAGATTGCATGGGATTCCAAGGTGGATCATATCTAATAGAGATCCTATCTTTACCTCAGCATTGTGGACCTCACTTCAGCATGCTTTGGGGACTCAATTGAATTTTAGTTCAGCTTATCACCCAAAGATAGATGGTCAGACAGAATGAGTGAATCAGGTGTTAGAGGACATGCTTCGCATGTATGTGATGGACCAATAGTCATGTTGGGAGGAATATATCTATCTAGTGGAGTTTTCTTATAACAATGGATATCATAGCTCCATAGGTATGTCCCCCTTTCAAGCATTATATGGTCATCCTTGCCATACTCTTTTGAGTGGGATTGGCTAGAGGATAGGGTCCTTATAGGACCAGATATTCTTTGAGAGATGGAGCAGTAGGTAGAGCAGATCCATGAGCATTTGGTAGCTACATAGGATAGGCAAAAGAAGTATGCAAATTCTTATAGGGTAGATCGTCAATTTTCTATTGTCGACCAGAGTGCATCCATGGAAGAGTCTGATCCATTATGGAAAGGGTTCTAAGTTAGCGCCTCAATTTGTTGGACCTTTTGAGATCCTTGAGAGGATAGGACCTATTGCCTACTGTCTAGCCTTGCCACCGAGTCTATCTCGCATCCACAATGTCTTTCATGTTTCAGTTCTTCGACCATATCATCCTAATGTTACACATGTTCTTGATTGGAACTCTTTGCAGGTCGAGGACGGGCAACTTTCCCTGGAGCCCATGCACATTCTTTAGCATCACGATTTGATAATTAGGGGTCGCACCATCGACCAGGTAAGGATCTTATGGGACCCAAATGATGAGACCTGGGCGACTTGATAGGATGCAATGAAGATGAGAGAGTTGTATTCTTATTTATTTTAGGCTTACAGGAGTAAGCCTAGTTTTGGGGGGGAGAATGTAGTACCCCTACTCATTTGAACTTATTAGACTCATATTTTATTATTGTTTAGTTTCAGTGGATACATTACCATGATGTGTTATCCACAATTTTATGACATTATTTCATGCTTTATCTGGATATGAGATGCATAATTTATTTGCAGTATTTCAGTATTGTGATTTATGGCATTTTAGGGATTATTGCTATGTACTGACATTTACTTTATTTATGCAATGTGGAATTATATGTTGTGTGTCTGCAAGTGTATTGGATGCAAGGGGACGATTTTCCTTCACTCATTTCGATAAGATAGGGAACATAACGAATCTCCTTCATCAGTGTGTTTGCCATGTTTTCTATATTGTATATTTGCATGTGTGTTCTGTGATGCAAGATATTCCAAGTACAAGTACCGGGTAGGTATGGCGTATCATCTCCACCTGGCTTCACAGGTCTGAGCATTCCTTATATTTTCTAATGGAAGTGGAGGAGATAGTAGTTGACCCTATTTTACTCAGTTACACTCGTGTGAATGTCGTCAGTTGGTCATCCAGTCAGTTAGTTCAACCTTCATATTTTTTCATTTGATCTTTTTATGAGTATTTGCTTGAGATTTGTTCAGTTTGTGCGTTTTAGTGGATTTGATTAATTAATTAAAGTTTATGGAGTTATCTCATAGTTGATTTCTGTATGCATTGAGATTATAAATTCAATTAATTAATAAAGGTTATTAAATTAAGTTGCAAGCTACATGATATTAGAAATATATTTTATTTAAATTTTAGTGGGAAAAATAAATTAGATTAGTTGCATTTATTGTTTCCTAGAATTTTAAATAAATAAATAAAATAATTAATTAGAATTGAAGTATTGCTTTAATTTCTTGATTTAAACAATTAATTAATTTGCATGAGAAAAGAAAAGAATGAAAAATAATTTTTAATTATTGCATGTTAACTTATCCCTTTGTTAGAAAATTGGAACAAAAAATAAAATTGCTGTTATTACTAAATTTAGGTTTTTGGAAAAAAAAGATATTCAACCTAGAATTTTAGTTTAAAAAGAGGAATAGGTCATTATTTAGGATACACAGGAAATAGGTCAAGGATTTAGGTGAAGAAATTTATTTGGAAGCTTGTTGAAAAGATTAGGGCTCTTCTACATATTTCTTCCAAGAAAGATATACCAAGTTGGGTGGCTTCTTTTGATTGTTGTTTTCAGAAAATATCTCTATTTCTTCTATCTTCTGAATGATGTGTGTGTTAAGATGATTGTCATATCCTGTCTAACTAATTATGTTCTTAACTAAAGTCCATACCTGAAGTTAATTTCTAGTTTAATGGAAAGAAGTTATTTCTGGGTGTTTGTGGATTAAATTTTGAGAAAATTGGAAAAAATTATTATGGTCAATTTTGCCATGAATTTTGTTGTGCATGGAATTTACAAGATTTGGGAGGTATGGGATTTATCAGAGATATCATTCCCTTTTTGTTTGATTTTTGTTCTGGTATTTAGCTATGGCAGTCTTTTAATTGTATCACTGTGAAATTGTTATTTACTTTAGAAATAAATTTAATTATTAATTAAATTTATTGGATTATATAAGTTTAGGGGAATTTTTTTTTATTTGTTCATTTTAAAAAAATTTAAAACACATAATAATAATAAAAAAAAAATATGAAACTTCGGTAACATGGCTACCTGTGGTAGCAATACTACCGGCGGTAGTACCTCCTACTGCAAGTTAGTAGTGCTACTAACGGTAGAAATACTACCATAATAGTACCTGCTACCAGTGGTAGCAATGGCTATCATGAGTAGCACGTGTTACCATGCATGGTGGCATAGGGTTATTAAAATTTGCCTTCCTGAGTCCTTGCGGTATAGTCTGAAAACACAGTGTTTTCGATATTCATGTAGGGTATTAAAAATTGTTTTTGAATTGACATTTTAAATATATGAAATATGTATATATATAAAATTATATGTAAGTTAATTTTATTTTTGACATTACGATATTTGGTATTATTTATTTTAATACTATGGAAATTAAATTCTGAGTTATTAAATATATATTTTTTAATATAATTATAAGTGAATTATTTGTAGTGATTTAACCTTATTGGACAAATGACAAAATTGATTTATTTGTATAGTTGTAATTTCTTATTATCTGTAAATTCCTTTTTTGTAAGTTATTTATGCTTTTGGCTGTTGTAAGAGAAGATTGCCTATATTAGGATCTTGTATAAATGGTGTTTGCAGTCAAGCTTAATTTCATTGCAATTCTGGTTGAGTTGTCATTATGTCATATGTTATTATATCTCCTTGGTCAGGTGTTGTTGTATAACCTTGTTGATGTGAGCCATTGTTTTTTTTGTCAAAATGGTCAATCTTTGGTTAGTGATTGTGTATCCTTCACCTATGGTTTGTCAGGATTAGTTATGGTTTTCTGTTTCGCCATAGAGTTCTTATAGACAGACCTTTCCTGTTAGTGTCATATGAGAGAGAGTGGCTTTCGAGCAGGGGTCATGCCCGAACTGGATGATAGGATAACCCGTCAAAAGTCAGTTAAAAATTGATAACCTAATAATATATTTGGGGGGAGTGAAATAAATATTAATTAAGATAATGTACCTCATGCATAGGTGTAGTGCTTGTAGAGGGCTCATAATGTTACGAGAAGGCCTAGAATGACAAACTTACCACCTTGTCTTCACGAAAGGATTGGTAGGGTCCGCATGAGACACTAATACATTTAGAGTAGATTTTTGACTGAGGTTTCTGATGGAGAAGGTATATTGTGGCCAAATTTGATTGTTTTTTGAAAAAATGCCCGCATTTGTCGTAATTCTGATGGCAATTTCCCATTTGGTTTCAATGAAGATGGCATGAGCAATGAGAATTTTCTTTTTTCCAAAAAAGTGCTCGAGTTCATCGTAATTCCGACGACAACGGCCATTACTTAAAAAAAAAGAAGAGGGGAATTCATTTGTGAATTACAAATTTCCCGCATAGGCGTCTGTGGTGACTTTAACCCCCAAGAATATCAAACCCACGTTGAAGGCATTTGTGGCATTGCTTGCAATCCTGCGCAAGAGGTAGATTCAAATTGCCCTAGTTTTTAGTTTCATGTTGCAAAAAATATACATGTGGTGGTTAATTGCCATAGTTTAATCTCATAAAACCATAGAACTATGATTGAGGAGTCAGCATTCAATTTTGTAGCAGCAATCCCTTCCTCTTGTATACGTGCATGTTAATTGTTCACATGAGATCACATCTCTTTACAACATCATATCAAACAATTCATGAGCCTTGTCCATGTTTCCACATTTTGCATTCATGTCAAGCAGGGCATTTGCAAGTACAACACCTAACAAAATTCCTCTATCTGTTATGCTTTGGTGGATGTCCATACCCTGTTCCAAAGCTCCCATTTTTGCATAGGTAGGGAGGATGCTGGCAAAGGTTGTAGAATTTGGCTTTATGCCTTCCAATTTCATTTCCTTGAAAGTGTCTAAAACCTTTTTGACAAATCCATTTTGTGCATATCCAACAATCATTGCAGTCCATGAGACAACATTTCTTTCAGGCATTCTATCAAATAGTTCACGTGCATTGTCTATGCTTCCACATTTTGCATACATGTCTACCAGGGTAGTTGCAACTACAACATCTGACAAAATTCCTCTATCCTTTATGCTTCGATGAATGTCCATACCCTATTCCAAATCTCCCATTTTGGCACAGGCAGGGAGGATAGTAGCAATGGTCGTGGAATTTGGCTTTACACCTACCGATTGCATTTGCTTGAAAGTTTCTAAAGCCTTCTCAACAAATCCATTTTGTGCATATCCGGTAATCATTGCAATCTAGGAAACCACATTTCTTTGAGGCAATCCATCAAATAGTTCTCGTGCCTTGTCTATGCTTCCACATTTTGCATACATGCTAACAGAGCAGTTGCAACTACATCTGGCAAAATTCCTCTATCTTTTATGCTTTGATGGATGTCCATACCCTGTTCCAAAGCTCCCATTCTGGCACAGGCTGGGAGTACATTGGAAAATGTAACTAAAGAAATGCAATGACCAGCTCCAAAGACATCAAACCACTACTAACAAAACCGAGAGTCTAAAATATGATAGGGAATAGTGTGAGCTGTCCTGAAATAAAATATTTTATTTCAATTTCAACTAAAACATAATTACTCAGCCATTTAATGTTATTAATAAGTGTTTAATTTATGAAAGAGATAAATGGTTGGCCACAAGTACATGAGTTACTAAATGCACACAAATAAGTGAATTTGATATTCAAAACTATCTACAATGAATTCAATTCTTGTCCATTAGTCATTTATGTTTGCAATAAGCATCTTTCTTTGTTTTTCTTAATCTTTATTCATAGTTATGTGCATATTTCACATTTGAAAATTAGGATATCGATTGCTATGGCTGAACACTAGCATGATGTTTGTGTTGTGGTATAGATGCATGGAAACATACACTAGTAAATTCGGGTCAAGATTTTGACGACAAATCATCGAAAATCCAACAAAATTTCATCACACTACAGACAAAAATAGCCGTCGAAAACATTGTGTCGAAAGTTCTGACTATCCTTGTGGTCATTGCAATTCTGACATCACCTCCAACCTTTCCGATGGCCACCATGGATGCTCATACCCCGAAAGAATACCGTCGCGATCTCAGGCTATCTTCGGAATTCTGACTCCAAAGGATAAAATTATGATAGAGGAGTGTCGTCGGACGTTCCATTAGTTTTCATCAGAATTCTGATGGCGAGAGATGATGTGGGTCAAATGACTTTGCCATCGGTGAATGAAAGCATTGAACGAGTTCTATTTTTAAAAATTGCATTAAACATTTTAATTTATTTGATTTAGTGTTATTTGCAAAAAATGATTATCAATGATGTTTCCTTTCTCCAAGAATTGTCTCAGATCTTTCCATTGGATAATATGTAACATTGAATGACTAAAATTTTTTTTTACAAATGCTTATTTAATTTAATTATTTTCTGAGCATGAATTAAAATTTATATCTGTACGGAAGTAGAACATACAAGTTGAAGAGTCATGTACAAGCAAATTTCCTAAAAGAAAGCAAGCAGGCATTATCTTGAATAACATGGAAACAAGCTCATCAGTTGCCTACAAGAGAGCAATTGGAGAATGGTAGAGGAAAGTGTTTAAGGGTGATAAATAGATAGATAGTATGCAATACAAACAAACAATGTCTATAGTGTTTGATGTGACGCCTCTAATTTATGTCCAGAGGGGCTAACTGGTTTTGGAGTTCCTCCAAAACCTATTGGGCCACACTTGGAGGAAATCAATGTGTTCATGTAAGGAGCACCTTTTTTCTATTATGAGAATGATACTTTTGCACCAAGGGATATTTGGAAGTCAATATCCAAAAATTTCTATAGTGTGGAACAAGAGTTGGCAGACTCGAAGTATAATTGTCAACTTTCAGAAGACCAAGAGGTTATGTACACAATATCCCAATAGAAGAGGGATTTCAAGAATGACCTCTCCCCCCCATGACTATTTAGGAAGCACTTCCTCAAACAAAGGACTATTGGCCTCCATGGGATCAAAGAAAAAAATTAAAGCATAGACTCTAGACGATGTGGTGGTGTCCTTCATGAAAAACTCTACACTATAATTGAAAATTCACAAGGGAAATTGCAAGATAGTGAAGAGAAATACAATCTTGAAAAGTGGGAAGAATGGATCTTGGTTTGGCTGGGGCCAAGTCAGGTGGCTCCTAGGTCGACAAGATAGAAATCATATTAGGATTTTAAAAAAGATCACACTCGTGGAACTTTGTGTGCGAGTGATAAATTATGGTGTTTGGGTAATGCATTCCAAATAGATATAGTTGCATTCCAAATGGGTAATGTCTTGATTAAAGACTTTTATCCTAATGGAATGCAATTGTATCTATTTGGAGTGCATTACCCAAACACCACAATCGATCACTTGCACACAAAGTTCCACGAGTGTGATCTTTTTCAAATCCTAATATGATTTCTATCTCATCAACCTCTAGAGGAGCCACCTGACTTGGCCCCACCCAAACCAAGATCCATTCTTCCCACTTTTCAAGATTGTATTTCTCTTCACTATCTTGCAGTTTCCCTTGTGAATTTTCAATTATAGTGCAGAGTTCTTCATGAAGGACACCACCACATCGTCTAGAGTCTATGCTTCAATTTTTTTCTTTGATCCCATGGAGGCCAATAGTCCTTTGTCTGAGGAAGTGCTTCTTGAATAGTCATGGGGGGGAGAGGTAATGCTTGAAATTGCCCTTCTATTGGGAGATTGTGTACATAACCTCTTGGTCTTCGGAAAGCTGAAAATTACTTCGAGTCTGCCAACTCTGGTTCCACACTATAAATTTTTTTGGATATTGACTTCCAAATATCCCTCGATGCAAAAGTATCATTCTCATAATAGAAAAAAGGTGCTCCTTGCATGAACACATTGTTTTCCTCCAAGCATGGTCTAATAGGTTTCGCAGGAACTCCAAAACTAGTTAGTCCCTCCGAACATAAATTAGAGACATCACATCAGACACTCTAGACATTGTTTGTTTGTATTGCATACTATCTATCTATTTATCACCCTTAAACAATTTCCTCTGCCATTCTCCAATTGCTCTCTTCTAAGCAGCTAATGAACTTGTTTCCATGTCATTCAAGATAATGCCTGGTTGCTTTCTTTTAGGAAATTTGCTTGCACATGACTCTTCAACTTGTATGTTCTGCTTCCGTACAGATATAAATTTTAATTCATGCTTAGATAATAATTAAATAAAATAACCATTTGTAATGAAAAGATTTAGTCATTCAATGTTACATATTAGCTGATGGAAAGATCCTAAACAATTCTTGGAGAAAGGAAACATCATTGATAATCATTTTTTGCAAATAGCACTGAATCAAATAAATTAAAAATGTTTCATGTAATTTTTAAAAGTAAAACTCGTTCAATGCTTTCATTCACCATTGGCAAAGCCGTTTGACCCACACCATTATGCATAATAAAACAAATCAATATAATAAGCTATTATAAAGAATATATACAAAAATATGAAAGAACATTAAATTACCATTACAAACCCATAAACCATTAAATAGTGAAAATAGATATAAATTTGTAAATGTCTCCCTATAAACACCACAACCATAACCAAAAAAAAAAAAATTCTTACCCGCAAAAACTTAGCTGGTGAGTTGCAAGTCTACAACATCTCTCAGATGATCAAACCATTTCTTAATTTTGTTCTTCTAGTTAGTCAATGGATTTAGTTGCATGTTCAAGTTTTCTATTTGAAGCCTTTTGTTTCCCTATATTTGAGACATAATAAAATTCTTGTGAGTAGGAAATTGATTCAGGAGTTACATGTGAAGAATTTGGCAAAGTAAATGATGACAATCAAACTCAAATTTTATCTGTCTTAATTAAAGATTTTTATCCTGATGGCATTAAATTAAAGTTCTTTCTCTATTTTTTGGTGATCTCTAGAGTAGAGGTTGCTTTGCATCGACCTAGGATACATTTAACTTGTGTTGTATCTATGGAAATAAATATCCTAGGATGATGCAATGCAACCTCTGCTCCACCAATACCAGATCGAAGAGAAAGTATTTTAATTTAAAGCCATCACGATAAAATGCTTTCAAGACATATATTAGGTATAAAACCTTGTCATTTGAAGGGGTTTACCTACAATTCAAGTGATCTCTTAATTATAAAATCAATTCAATTCCAAGTGAACATGCAATCAAGCATTCATCAAGAACTGAAGGAGAAATCAAGTTAATAAAGATATTTAATAAAGATATCATCTTTTAAATTAAGAAATGGGCAGGAGATTAAGAATACAAACCTTCCATATTGCACACTTCAAGGTATATTAAAATTAGTTTAAAGTGTATTCATTTAGGGACCTTTCATAAAATATTCTCAACTTACATATCATAAAAGGATCTTAAAATATTCATTGTTTATAATGATCAGAATTTGGTTGTTCCATGCACCTTCCTTTACTATTTTAAAAATATCATTGACCAAAATATTGTGCAACAATAGTATGGAGTGCATTTCATCTATTTTATGTCTAAATATTTCATCATACCACTTTCTTTTCAAAGGTGATTGATCTATTGCAGTGTTTGGGTAATGCATTCCAAATAGATCTAGTTGCATACCATTTATCTATCTTGGTTAAAGACTTTTATCCTGATGGCATTAAATTAAAGTTCTTTCTCTATTTTTTTGTGATCTCTGGAGCAGAGGTTGCTTTGCATCGACCTAAGATACATTTAACTTGTGTTGTATCTGCAAAAATATGTATCCTAGGATGATGCAATGCAACCTCTGCTCCACCAATACTAGATAGAAGAGAAAGTACTTTACTTTAAAGCCATCAAGATAAAATGCTTTCAAGACATATATAAGGTATAAAAGGAAGCCTACCCTGTCATTTGAAGGGGTCTACCGACAATTCAAGTGATCTCTTAGTTATAAAATCAATTCAATTCCAAGTGAACAGGCAATCAAGCATTGAAGGAGAATTCAAGTTGGTGCAAGTGAATTTGGAAGACAAAAGGACTCAATGAAGCCATTAAAGAATTTTGAAGGTCTTAGGAGTGAAGAGCCAATCAATTATGATGTCTTAAGGGGGTAGCCTTAAACAACACACACTAAGCTTTGACTTCTTAGGTGTGTTGTGGGCCCATTCCTTCCCTTGACGTCCCTTCCCATCGGTTTCTGTTAAAAATACAATCACTGTTAGCATTTGAATTCAAACAATGTTCTCGTATTTGACTACATAGAACAAAGCAAATGGCATAAGAAACTCTCATCTACCTCGTAGCTGTCATAGAATACCTCCCGGAGGAGATATTCTCATGTCCTTTCCTACTTTATGATGTTGATGAAATAAATAAGTGTCCTCACAATGCAGTCAATGCAACAAATAGATTTCCATTTCAATCAGTTTTATTTGCCAATGTACTCTCCACCAGTGCCAAAATGGGAGCTTTGGAACAGATCGAGTATGGGCTTCCATCAAAGCAGAAGGTAAGGGAAATTAATATTAGATGCTTACGATTGGAAATGCTCTATTTGACATGTTTGGAAAATATGGAAGTATAGACATGAAAGCGCATGAACTGTTTAGTGAGATGCATCAAAGAAACGCGATCTAATGGAATGCTATGATTGCAAGATATGCACAAGATGTGTTTGAAATGGATTTAGAAACTTCCAACCAAATGTGATTAGTGAGTATAGATGTTGTAGTGCAACTGCCCAGGTACACATGCATGCAAAATATGTAACCTTAGATAAGGCACATGAACTATTTGACATAATGCCTCAAAGATCACCCAATATCCAATGACAGTTGGGAGAAAGAAAACATCAATTTTTTGATAATCTTAAATATTTCTTTATTCATCACTATAAATCTATTATGAATTTAGTCTCAATATTGCAGAAATGTATTCTATTATGAATGCAATATTTAGGGATGTAATCTTTATATATTTTTTTTAATTAGGAAAAGGTCCTAATAGAATCCCCAACTAATTAATCTAGAGAAAGATACCACTAAAGAAAGAAATTCAATCCTCACCACTATGGTCTTGAAGGCTTTTAAGACAATTGGATTCCTATTTTGGCCCGCTTTTCCTTGACCCTATGTTAAGATAGTAAACTAGTTTGAGAGAATCTATTGGGTGGGAAATTGTGTATGGTTACAATTATTTTCATGCATGGAAAGTGATTTAAAGTTTGTACCAATAGAGGATAATTATTTCTTGAACCTTCAAGGACATGTGTAGAGCACCGCATGGATGTTTCTCCATTATTGAACTCTTTGAATATGTAAGTAAATTATTTTTGGTTGATGACAGAGTAAGTGTGGTATTTGTCTTTTTGATATGTTGTGGATAATATTAATCAAATATGGAATTTTTTTGATGCTATATACACTATGTTTTGGATTGAATTTAGGTAAGCGAAGAGGTAATGGAAGAATAAAAGAGGTACACAAAGGAAGAAGAGTGAAATAGGTGGTTTGGGATGGAGGTTACAAGTATATATGATAATTCGTATGGATAATTTGTTGTCTATAAAGAGGCAAATAAGCTATCACAACTTCAACATGAATGAATGCCTCATCTACAGAAGCAAAATGTACCTCTAATGGTTTCAAAATTTGTCAAAATAGTTATGATATACCAAATAATCAAGTGGAATATCCTTTAGGTAACTAATATTATCTTCAAACTATTTATTTTGATTTTCATCATATCCTTTCCATGTGCATTTCCCTTGGTTTTAGTCCCATTTTTTCTTTATTTTATTCAAAAAAAAATTTATAGATGCCTCTACTTGTCTCACCACTCATTAATTGTTTGGGATTTTCATTCTATTCACCAAGGTTGGCATCTATTCTAAGACTTTGTGTCATGGCCAAGCTAAATGAGTTGCCTCTAGTTTCTATCCAATCTAGTCACCTAGTAGCATGTGAAATCTATCTCTTCCTAATTATTATTCTCTCCATCTTGTTAATGACCACTTCATTAATGAATCCTTCCTCATAATTTTGGATAAGTGAGACAATGTTAGCTCAAGGAATCTTTTCAATCCTCTTTCAAGATTCTTTCCCAAGTAATAATCTTGCATATTGGAAAATAAATTGCGCTTCTATTTTTCCAAGCTACTCTTCCTTATAATGTTTAGATTTATTCTAAAGTGCTCATTGTGAGTCATGTTTACTACTCTTCCTATTAGTCTCATTCCAATATCTCCTACAAAAATATGGAATGATTACATTTATATTTTATTTGTGTCTTCTAAATATCCACAAAATTACGAACAATAATATAATTTTTTAATAATATTTAATTGTAAAAGAAAGGATTAAAATGGAACTAAACACTCTAAATAAATTAATTAGGGTTAAAGGGATAAACTAGGATCAATTCATGAAGGCAAGATCTATTATCTCAAAATTAATAGATTCATGCAAGAAAAGAAATATTAAATCTAGAGATAAAATTCTTGAAAAATTTAGCTAGCTAAAAGCGAAAGAATGTTGTCAAGCTCTCATTTTCGCACAGACTGGCAAAGGTTGTAGAGGAGAAATCACTATTGAACTTACCCTTGTCTCATATAACCCTATGTTGAGACCTCGCTCAATAGGATTCCATCTAATCATTCATCCATCTTCTTATAGTCTAGGCCTTAGAATAGATTTTATTAACACTTCACCTTTTGCCCTTTTTTCAATTCAAGTTAGTTTAGGACAAAAAGCATCATGAGATTGAAATATCAGATGATCAAGTTCTAGCTATTCAGGCATTCAACAATTCAATGTAAGTCCCCTTGTGATACCAGCAGTCACATCAACCAACTATGTTTATCCACATGTTGTGATCCGACATACCAGAACCTTGGAGTTGTCTCAAGTGATCCTTAAGCAAATCTGTAGCATTTGAGTAACTTTGTTCAAGAGAGGATAAGATACTTTTTGGTATTTTATTCTATGTTCGCATGTGCATAAAAAACACATCAACACCTCCCACTTGTCAATGGATAAGCTAAAGTTGCTCTATAATGAATGGTTTATAAGGCACACCACTTGATGAAGGTTTTGCAAATGGTGTGGCAAGTTGAATGGGATTGATCTTGGGACAATCTACATGGTTAAATGTGCTTGATTTAGAGTAGTATTAGTATGGGTGACCTCCTAGGAATCCCTAATGCTTCACCGCTATGAGAATCAATTTGATGAAATGAGTACTAAGTGATCCATTCTTATGAGTGGTTCATGTAAAATACTCATGAGAATGGGTCAGCTTGACTCTAAAACTATGCAAGTGAATCTTGATATAAATATCATAGTATGAAAGTCTTGTGAAAACACTCATTCTTCTAGCATTGAAAGTTGTGAGAGAGTTATTAAAGGGATTCTCGTGTGTATAGATTCAATTTATAAGTTCAAGACAAATTTTGAGGTGATATTTCTTTCCTTTTGGTATATCTATCTTTAAATTGGATGTTCTTTTGCCTTCATGGTAGGGAGTAAGTAATTTTTATGTGGGTTCCTTTTTTCATTCTTGGATTGTTAAGGAAAAAATAGTTTATGAAGAGGACGTTTTGCTTGTTATCTTATAAAAAAATTGGGTATTAGCTATTATAATAAATGATAGACAAAACAATGTCCTCTAAGGCTGTTGAAAAGAAATATCTATATGATGGATTTTCTTCCCAATTTATCTTCAAAGTTATTTAGTAAATATTTGGGAAACCAAAATAGGGTATGTTGATTTGCAAAGGAAGAACTAAATACAAAAATTCCCAAAAGAAGACGTGTTAGCTAATTATTTTTGTTCCTTCAGTATTTTGGAAGTTGAAATGTCCCTTATATCTCTTCAATCTCCCAAGCTTGTTCCAACAACCATAAAATTTTATGATTGGGATGCAAGGGAGATTAGTGGATTTGATGGGTTGGCTTTGGCTAGATTCACCTAAGACAATTGATGATTTATTAGGAATTGTTGCCATCGATGCATTTTTAAGGTTATTATGGTTGATTAGCAAAGCTAGAGGGATTCAAATATAGAGGCGTGTTTAAGATAATTCTTATCATTGGTTGGTTAGTAAAAATATGGTTTCAAGATTGATGCACAAACATATTAGAAGGGAAATTTTATGATGTATGTGAAATAATGACATTATTAAGCAAAATAATAGGTAATCTTTAGGCAAGAATACTCCATATATAGATATTCTATATGAGGGACATGACTAATTCCACAAACTATAAGATTGACTAGGCTTTTCTCATTAGTGGAATCATATAATAGCTAGTGTGTATTGTTGCCTAGATGCATGAATTTGTAGTTTCCATACAACTAAGAAATGATAATGTTTCTAAGTACAAACCAAGTGGGAACTATGGACCCACTAATCTTATTTGTAACCACTCACCACGACTATATTATGATACCTCTCTTATTGATAATAGAGAGTATCTAATACATTTATTAAGACCCTGATTTTGGTCATGGTAGACCACACAAAGAATGACTTCCATAGGAGGCTAAGAAGGTGATCCATTAACAAGAGTTTGTTTCATTCAATCCTTAACATTAACTATCATTAAGGTGGAATAATTTAGTGAACAACCTCTTATGCTACCTAGGTACCCTAATGTCATATTCTATTAGAATTAAACAAGTAGTTAGAGTTCATTCTATTTTTAAATCCAAGCATAGAGGGGGGACTATAATGATCCATCATCATTGAGTGTTTTTAATTAGATAAGAAGGGATTTTGAAAGGGCCCTAATCCCTTGTGCAAAGAGAAAGATGAAGCATTATTCCCAACAAAACAACAAAACAACAAGAGGCGGAATAACTAAAGCAAAAATGAACCATCCTAAAATTAGGGTGGTTTAAAAAATTGATCCAAAGCTCTTTGATTGAGCACAAAGGAAGGACCCTTCTCTCCAAATCCTATTTTCTTGAGACAATGAAGGGACATAATATCATTGGCACATCCATCATTAGAACCCAAAGAATTATATATCCTTGAACAATCCAAAGGGGAACTCCCTTGATTAGAATCAATATTTTGAATCTCTTGGGAAATAGGGAAAGTTTCATCCTTATTTTTCTCTTTACAAGCATGACAAATAACCGAAGAGTACTCATACTCAAACTTCTGCACCCATTTTCCAAATTTAGAGGTTAATCTGGGTAGGGAGAGCTTGATCGCCATTGAGTGAGGATTCCAAAAATATCTTTGATATAGATTAAAAAATGGGATTAAACCAGGGCTCAAGGACCCATCTACACAATAGCAATCATATGAGAAGAGTAACCACTACCATGAGATATGAAACTTAAAACAATGTGACAAATATATTACTATGTATAACTTGAGAGCATTTAGAATTATATCCTTACTTGATCCAAGTGGTTATATGGAGGAGAAGATAGTGAGAAAGTATTTTTATGTGACTAATTTAGAGAATTTTTTGGAAAATTTCGCCAAAAAATCTCAATTTAGACAAAGTGATTATTGTACTACCTTACTTTGTTTTGTCTCAGCTTGAAAAAAAAAGTCTAGTTTAGATTATTTTCCTATAAAGCAAAATGCTCTAACAATATTGTTATCAAATGCAAATATTTAGAAGCTATTCCATATGATATTCTTGATAAAACTATTTCTTTTATAGAATCCAGAAAGATAAATATTTTAAGATTTGACTATGGAGATAGCCACCCAAGATCTAGAGGTCTAATGGAAAGCACAACAAAATGAGAAGATCAATATGACATGAATAAACTATATTCCTATCAATGAATGCAAGCTTACAATATTAATGAATGAAATTATAAATAGAACCCCTTGATTATATAGGTCAAGATGAGACATCTAGGATATCATAAGATTATGAAAGTATCTTAATCTTATGATATGAGACATAAAGTGATAAGTATCCTATGTATACCTTAAGTAAACTTAAATGATAAGGCATAAAAATGACCTAATAGTGGAAGTAGCTAGGTAATATCCCTATTGCACCAACAATTATTGCTACTTGTTCTTTGATTCATCTCATTGATATGGCTCAAATTGAAATAATTCATTTCATCAATTAGAACAAATACATTCAAAATTTTACTAAGCAATAAAACAAGTCTCGTGATCCTTACTTTCCTTAAACTGGCCCCTTTGGTTGCTAGCCCTTTACTCACAAGAATTACTCTCACAAAAAATACAAACTCATTTTTTGTAAGTGATCCTTTAATCATAATCATTTTCATGCTCTGAGCACACTTACCTTTGCAAGTGCAAGTATCCCAAGCCTCGATACAAAACTATAATCTACTATATTTGCAACAAGCTTTGCCACATCACTTCAAATTGCTCTTGTAAGAACACAATTGTTAAATTAGTCTACATGACTAATGCAATATCATGGAGGGGTGTAGTAGAAGAAGACATATATCTCTATAAACAATATGACTTTTTTGAATTTGTTCTCAAAGATCAATGATGAAAATAATGAAGATGGGGTTTTTAGTATGATATATGAATTAACTGAACTACATACTATAAGAATAAATAGGTCTCAAGAAGATCAAGGAAGTACAGGAGAGAGGATCTCCCTATACTAGTAACACATTTAGAGGAAGGTAAATCACAATATTCTTTTAAAACTTTTATAGTGACTCTACAAGGTACTAGACCTTTCCTAATTTCTTTCAAATTAGTAAACTAATGAAGACTAGTTAATAAATAAGTTAACTAGGAAGCCAAAACTCCTTCATGAGATTCATATAGAAGGCCAATATCTTAATTGTGCAAATGGGATATAGAAGTGAAGAAGAAGATTTTGAAGAACAATTTTGTGGAAGATTCGAAGAAGGGTGTTCTTCCAACCATCCTACCGTCATTCTTAATTTTGAAGAAATGAAAGATGAAGAAGCAATTTCCCATATTCATAACTGGTTCCATTTAAGAAATAAAGAAAAGTAACCTACACACCTTGAACCTAAATGTACAAATTTAAGGACAAGATGTCTTCTTCCTTTGTTCGTAGGTCTTATTGTTGTTGACGGAGGCCAGGGCGTTGCCATTTACATAGCCCATTTTGGGCTCCCTTACAGTCGTCCTCGCTGGTTATGTGCCAACCTTTGGCACTTTGTGCCCGTGGCACTTCATTCCCCCATTCCCCACTATGGCCGTGATTGTCACACCAATGATCTTCCCTACCATGATTAAACCCACAAGTTCGCCACAAAGGTAGGATGAATGAGAGGCAGATTTTGTAAAGAGGTGAGATTTATGAAATGACTTGGTCTTTTCTTTTTTTTTAAAGTAATGCATGCAATCATCAGAATTTTGATGAAAGTAGGCACTTGTTCTAAAAAAAACCTAATGTCATTGCCAATTCCTTCTACGTCAAAACCAAATATTGCATTATCATTGGAATTCTGACGAAATCGGGCATTTTTTCAAATAAAAATCAAGTTTGATCACAATATACCTTCTCCATCGGAAACCTCCATCGAAATTTTAGGCTAAATGTATTAGTGATAATTATGGGATTGTTATATTATAGAGATCATAAATATAGATATCGCATATTAGTTCTATCTCTTCTTGGATTGATTCTAAAGTTGATACACAGTCATAAAGCCATTATTAGCAGATCTATCCATTTCTAGTAAAGACAATTAAGAAAGTCATTGTGATATTGAGAGTTTCTTATCTATTTACTTATTGATCATTATTAAGCTATAATATTTAGGTCTATTTATCTCTCTTGCAAAACCTTTGTAAGTGTCCTAGATTGTCCCTACTACTCACTCTTCAATGAAATAGTAGAGTTCTAAAGATTTGTTGCACAAGATGGTCTTGAACGTATCAACAACAGGGCTAGCATGGAAGGCATTTTCAAGCTTCCACTTGTACAACTTACAACAAATGATTTTTTGATAGAAGAAATTCTTGAAATAGGGATATAATCGAAAGACAAGTAAGTACATACAAACCTCCTCGGTTGAAAGTAAAATCTATGTATAAAAAGAGTGCATTGAATCCCAATCCATATACACAATAGAGATATTGATGGAGAATTAATTAGATGTAGCTTGTTGCACCAAATTTGTTAGAGTATGCTAAGCTAGTACATAATGTTTCCTAAAGCCACATTAGTATTTTAACCAGATAATTATCTACCAAAACTAACTATAGTAATCCTTTTGAGGATTCATTTCATGGTGCTAGATCTTCATTTAGTTCCACTTCTTGTTAGAGAAAAGAACAATTATTTCTTGAGGTAGATGAATATCCCATCAACAAAGGACAAGACCCTTTCTAGAATATAACAAATTCTACTTCAACAAAAGATCATGGGGGTTTCACTAGAGATATTGAATAAGAGATAGACTTCTACTGTTACATTAAAAGCATTGGCATGTTCCTCATTTATTGATGTAAATTCTCTGTGATTCCACCACAACCAACAAAGGTGTAAAAAGTTGTTTGCAATGCATGGATTTTTAGGATTGTCCTTTGAGAAAATAGAATTAAAGTATGGAAGTAGGATCTACTAGCTCCTGAGGGAATTTTGATGAAAAATAACTGTAAAATATTTTGGGTGAGCTTATATGCAAAAAATCATGCTTCCTCATGGGATTATGTACAGAAATAAGCATGAATTAAGTTGTAAAGGGGCTTCTGGAAATAAGAGGGATAGAGAGGTAGTGGAAGTGAAAACTTCTGGTGTTGTGTCTGCTCCATCTCAGAATGGGAATGGTGAAGGTGTTGTAAGAGGAGCTGAGAAGGGTGTTGGAAGAAGTGGGAGTGTTTACATTTGCCCATTTAAGCTGGCTCAAATGATGAAAGATGTGGAAGATAAGAGCATTGTGGGATACCAGCACATGGCATGGGATGCCCTTTAGAAGAGTATCAATGGATTAGTAAATAAGGTAAATGCATCTAACATCAAGAACATCATTCTAGAGTTGTTTGTAGCAAATCTCATCCATGGGAGGGGTCTATTTTGTAGGTCTTGTATGAAATCCCAAATGGCATCCCCTGGATTTATAGATGTTTTTGTTGCGTTGGTTGTTGTGGTAAATACAAAATTTCTTGAAGTTGGCAATCTTCTTTTATGAAGAATTATTTTGCAGCTTAAGAGGGCATACAAATGTAATGACAAGCACATGTTGATAGCAGTAGCCAAATTCATAGCTCATTTAGTGAATCAGCAAGTTGCACATGAGATCATTGCCTTGTAACTTCTCACCCTTTTACTAGAGAATCCCACATATGATAGTGTAGAGGTTTCTATTGGGTTCATGAAAGAATGTGGTTCTTTGTTGCAAGACCTTTCACCCAAAGGTCTTTATGGGATTTTTGAAAGATTTAGAGGTATTCTCCATGAGGGAGAAAATGACAAACGAGTACAATTTTTAATCGAAGGCCATTTTGCATTTCGCAAATCTAAGTTCAAGGGTCATCTAGCTATGCGTCTAGATCAGTTAACACATGAAGTTTTCCTAGAAGATGAACTTGATCAAGAAGCTGGTTTGGATATTTCCAAGCCAGATCCTAATTTATTAGAGGATGAGGCAACCTATGAAAAACTAAAGAAAGATATCCTTGGAGATGCTTCTTTAGATGAAGTAGAAGGGGAGAATGATTCAGGTCATGATTCAGGTCATGATTCAGATGATGATGATGATGATTATGAAGAGGAAGGTGAGGAAGCACTGAGAATATAGGATGAGATAGAGACAAACTTCATCAATTTAAGACGTACAATTTATTTGACAATCATGTCAAGTGTTTATTTTGAGGAAGCTGGTCATAAGCTACTAAAGATCAAGCTTGAACCTGGTCTTCTTTGGCAAATATTTTGTATGATCAATAAAATTTATGAGTAATTTTTTGATAAGTGTTTTGTACAACAGTATTCTATGATACACAGACTAGAAACAAATAAACAACATAATGTTGCAAAGTTTTTTGCCCACTTACTTGGTAGAGATGCTCTTCCATGGCATTGTCTTGCTTATATATGTGAGACAGAGGAAGATACTAATTCCTCTTCCTATATTTTTATAAAGATTCTCTTGTAGGAGCTGGTAGAGTAGCTTGGTATATTGTTGCTTAATGAAAGGTTGAACGATCCAACAATGCAGGAGTCTTTTGATTCAATTTCTCCAAAGGACAATCCCAAAAATTCATGATTTGTTATCACTAAGAGTTTATGTGAGTATTTGAAGAATATGCCAAGGCTTGTAATGCAGCAACAAAAGTCTATTCCTGAGTCAGATGAATCTACCTCTAATGACGATTCTTCTAGTTCATTAGGTTCGTTAGATTCTGATACATCGGACTCAGATTCTGAGAGTGAAACTGACAGTGAGAGTAGTAAGGAGTCACCAAAAAAGAAAAATAATTCAAAGCATGACAATGAGTATGCAAAAACAAGAAGAAAGAAAAGGGTGAGGGTATCTGACTCAAAGGATGGAAGTGACAGTGAAAAAATCAGAAGGAAAAAGAAAAGGAATTAAAAATCTTTCTAGTCAATTATTCAAGGCTCTAGTAGACACCATTTTCCTAGACCGTGACAAACAAAAGAATCCAAGTGCAGATTGTGATAATACTAGATCAATGAATCTTGTTGTTTATTGAGTATTACTTGTTTTCCATATTGTGTGATGTACCATAAGCAAACTAGAAATCTAAATTCAATAAGATTCTTTGTTCAATGATGATAATTTCTATTTTCTTGCCTGTGAAGAAAGACCATGTGAGACAATATCAACGAACAACAAAATAAGGAGACAATTGCTAGATTGTTGTTTAACTTGAAAAAAAAAGGTGATGGAAAATGTTATTGTCCATGCAAAATTTGTAAGGGGTTAAAGATTAGAAGACTTCTAATCAAAACAATGAAGAAACATTGTGGGCTGCATGGTCACATTGAAGGTGGACATGATTATCATCCATTGGTAAGTTTCTCATTATATCATTTTGACAATTTATATACATAATAAATCATGTGATGATGAGATCATGATCATGGATTATTTATGTTTATCAATTTTATATAGCTCGAGCACCCCAGAGCACATGTTATGGATCAACACAACCCTGAGAATATGGTTTTCAAATTGGACTAACATGGAGGTGTGAATATTGAAGCTGAAGATAATGATCCCATGGAAGATGATGATCATGAGATAGAAAACATAATTGAAGATTATGGTACGAATACATTGATCCATGACTCATTTAGTACTTGCACAACTGATCATGATGATGAAGATGACCTTGATGTTGTTCATGATGTCCCTCTACTTGAGAAGGCATCTAAGGCCCTTTATGAAGGCTCATAGACAACTCTTCTCTCCGTTGTATTATTGTTGGTGAACTTGAAGGTTATGAATGGTTTATCCAACATAACAATGTCACATACGTTAAGGTATGTCATATATGTCATAATAAACTATGAATCATGTTGTACCATTAATATTCTTTATTATAACAAATTATATTTTTTCCCTATAGATTGATAGGTGAGTTTTTGTTACCACCATCAAATATTCTACCTCGCTCATACCGAGAATTATCTGTTGTTATGAAAGATATTGGAATGGAGTATCAAGCAATAGATGCTTGTCCCAATGATCATATTATATACCACAAACAACAAGAATTTCAAACTGAATGCCTTGAATGTCATATTAGTAGATATCGAATAGATCAAATAAGAAAAAGGGTTCCTCGCAAGTTTCTTCGCTATATTCCCATGATTCCATGTACACAACGATTATTCAAGTGCACTAGCTTGGCACAATTTATGGATTACCATGCACACAATAGAAGTTGAGATGACATTATTCGAATGCCTACTGATGGTTCAGAATTTATGGACATAGAAGAAAAGTGGCCACACTTTAAAGAAGAACCTCGTAATCTCAAGCTTTCATTGGCAGCAGACGATGTCAATCCATTTGGAGAGATGAGATTTGTTTACTCAGTGTGGCCTTTTTTTGTTATCAACAATATTAACATTCCTCCATGCATGTTAATAAAGAGGGAGCACATAATGTTGGCAATGATTGTTCCAGGTATTTTATCATTTGAATATGGTCATCTAAATTTAATTATAAATATTGCAGTAAAATGGTCATAATAATTATGTAATGTTTTTGTTCATTCTATTAGGTAAGTACCAAGTTAAAGATATGAATGTATATATTGAGCCTCTTATCGATGAGTTGCTGGAGTTATGGAATGGTGTCACTATGTATGATGTCTCTAGACCAATAGGACAAAGACAATTTCAATTCCATGCGATGCTTCTATGGACAATACACGATGCCCCGAGGCTAACACATTTTTGTGGTATGTTATAGTGTTTAAGTTGTGCATGAACATTATAATTCAAAAAATTGTCATATTTAATCCAATTATACATTATCTTGTAGGTCTTCAAACAAAGGGAAAATTTGCATGCCCTGTTTGTGGTCCAAAGATGAAATCTTGTCATTCAAAAATTTAAGGAAAGCAAGTGTTTGATGAGTATAGGCACTTTCTCCACAAAAATCATAAGTATCGAAATACTAAAAACATCTTTTCAATGGGAAAGAAGAGAATACATCAAAGCCATGAAGAATGACACCTCACCTCTAGAAGTTGGAATATAATAGAATTAATCGTCAAGGTAATGCCATTCCATCTATTGGGTTGTCATTAAACTTCTTTTCTATTTTGTTTTGTTTACTGATGATATAATTGATGATCATGAAGGTCATGAAGGCATAAATGACCACCTTCCTAAGGGAATAAAAAGTTATCCCCAACAATTTAGTAGGTTGTCCTACTACGAGCAGTTACAAATTGTTCATTTGTTTGATAGTATGCCTATTAGAAAGAATATAACACAGACAATATGGAAAATATTGGATGGAAGGTGTGACAAAGAAAAAACTGTCAAAATATGTAGTGACATTCAGGGTTCCAATCATGCAATGATAAATGTCATTCAATCAAATAGCCATGGAGACCAAATTAATATAAGTGAGCTTCCTTGGTTTTTAATGGACTAGCAAAGCAATGCTATAAAAGAAGTCATATGAAAAATTTGATTTCCCACAAGATTTGCTGCAAACATAAACAATCTCATATCAAAGAAAAGTGAATTTGGGCCAGGGATGAAAACGCATGATTGGCATCGTGGCTTTTCAGCACATAACTATTAATTAGCACTTTTGTTAACAAACTGGAAGATAAGCAAGTTCAACATTCCTATGTGTTGAATGTACTTGTCATCTTTATACATTACAACATCATTGTTTAGTATCCTCATATCACTTTCTATTTGGAAATGATTGGATAGAATATGGTTAACACAAAGTGACAATTCTTTGTCCCTATCCAACTCTGCTACTGCTCGATTATTCTCATCATTGAACTCTTGTTTCCACTGTTCCAACAATACTAACTCACCATTACTATAAAAAGAGGGCACCCTAGGGGTATTCCCATCATCCAGCCTCTAAAAGTCTTTCCTTAATTGATTTTCCAAATCGTCATGGGACTTCAAGTAAGCCTCGGCTTCAATTTTCTCACCTAGATTCATTAGACTATTGTCATTAATCATGCCTTCCAATCGAGACCTGAGCCTTTCATTCTCTTTCAAAGCTTTGACTATTCTAGTGTATGTCTTCGAATAGATTTCTGCAACCTGCACCATACTTTTGAATCTATGGTCAACGAGCTTGAGAACTAACTTATCCATCTTTTCCTATTCCTTTTTTACTTGCTAAGATGTCTTTTTGGCCCTGTTCCTCCAATACATAGCATCTGTCAAGGCATCCATGGTATCTTTGTCAACACCATATGTCATCCCTATTTGACTGGTACCTGTATCAATCTGAAGCAATCTTGCTTGCAGCCTCTATTTTTCTTCATCGATTTTCTCATATAGGCTTTTGTATGTAGAATTTTCTCAGACCAAAAACTCTATCTAATCTTGGTTCAGTTTAGTGACATCCAAATTTAGTTTGGTAGTTGTTCTAGGGTTAGTCTTTCCAACTTGTTGCACCATCAAATGTCCAAAAGCTTCTTCTATATCAACCAATATAGGTCTTTTATCTTTGGGATAGATAGCCCACTATAGAAGACCCTTCTGATCTTGATCATATCCTGATCCTTTAAAGAGTTTATCAATCTCTTTTGGCATCATTTGCTTACTTGAGTCCTATTTCTTGAGGAATCCATCAAACAACAAGGTAGAGTTAATGTCCCATCCAGAGTATAATAGCACACTAGCTTCCTTAAGCAACTATCTTCCCTTCTCAGGTGTCATATCTCTCATCACAAGATCCATCTCCTCTTGTAACTTTTGAAGCTACTTCTCTTCTTAACTATTTCTCATGTTATTCCTAATTTGAGATCCTTTATGTTGATAGAGGAATGCGGTGAAATCCTTGAAAGCAATGAAGTCACTATCAGCGATGAAATCCTCATGCTCTAGGAATCTGATGTTAGCCACTTCTCGGACACTCAGTTGTGTTGTTACCAAGTCTATTGTTGTATCCTCTACATAACTAGGGGGGTAATACTCTTGAGGAGTGAATGGAATGATGCTAGATGTGGAAGCATGAGGCATATGAGCTAGAGGCTTTGTATTCCTAATAGTATCAATGTAATCCCTAAAAACATGAGGCGGGACTCCCTCAAGTATTTCCAATTCATGCTCCATAAGTTTGTTGGCCAACTTCGAGGGGTCTTGAATATTTGGTAGCATGTTCTCATCCATTTTCCTTCTAAAAACTTCCATTTATAAGCCTGCATTATTTTCTCAAACTTTATTCACTTCATTCTGGCCTCTTCTCTACCAATGTTCTTAATGAGGTCATCTGGTAGGTAAGATTTATGCTCTCCAACCTTCAACTTTTGTGATGACCAGGCTATCCTTATGTATCCTTCAGGATCAAAATTGGGCCTTGGATCCCCCATAGCCATGCCATAATAATCCAATTTTGTTTGCAATGTGCCATAACTCCTTGAACTTTTCATAATAAAATCTAAAAATACTAACAACCCAGGTACAATTGATTGTTTCCCATGGCTTGTCAAATGTTCTATACTCACTATTGACAATTGCCTCACAATTTCTAAATAAGCCACTCTGTCAGGGACTGTAAGTGGTAGTAATTATGGTGTCCCTTTGAACCCATATACACTGACTTGTGTGCAATCTGAAAAACAATATGAATCTCCACGGTTGTGTTCTATTGAGGGATCTTCAGTGAAATCTTTTGGTCTTAGGAATCTTTGAACCTCTGGTGCAAGGGCATGATCGCACGGGATTCCCAACAGTCTATATAATGGCTTGACAAAGAACTCCTCAAATTGCCAATATTGATTATTCGCATACCTCTGGTCCAGTGAAGAAACCCATAGTTGAAATGGTTTTCTCATCCCAACATTGTCATATGTCGTGACACATAACTCTTCTGGCCATAACCCTTCATCGTGGCCCACATACAATAGCATATGCATAAGTAAGGAATAATGCTTGAAATGAACATTGATGACATCCCCCTTTAACTTTTCTAACCCATGATTCAAAAACTCAACCAAATAAGCAGAAAAATCAAAGCGGGGGTCCTTAGACTACAAATCGACACAAATGACCATGGCTGCAATATCCATCAAAGGATGGGCTTTTATCCCTAGCACTTGGGCAACACAGTAATAGGTATACTTGAAATATGGACGGAAAGAGTTGACATCATAGGGAGCTTTGTCATCCTGACCTAGTGGCACTAAGGACCCTACATTCCTAGGTCTATGTACAGGGAGTTTCCATGTTTTGTAAATGTTCTCTAGGTTAAAATATTCACTTGTTAACTTCTTCAGGTCAATCAATTCTTCAAATCCCCAATCCAACTTGAACACAATGTCAATAACCTCCTTTCTGATTGCAAGAATTGACTCACCCATGTAGTTATATATGGCCCTAGTTTTAGGGTCATAATTGTTTTCCAATGCCTTCATGAGCTCCACATTCACAAATACATTAGCCACAGCTAATTGCCATAAATTGTTGATAGGTTGAGAGGCAACTCTTCTATTGTATGCATATATGAATAATTCATACCCTCTCAATTCTGTCAATATGTCTCCAAGATCCTCAAACCGATCCTCCAGGCCTTCCTCATCACCTCTAATCTTCTGGGACCTCAAACAGGATGATGGGCACTGGTCAATCAGGTCCTGGGCCAAAGAACACCCTTCTCTTTTCTATCTTTTAGGTTTTTCTTCTGTAGCGATAGGTTGTTTTCCCTTTCTGGTCTTATTAGTTTTAGATGATGATTCCATTTGAATTTTAAAAAAGAGGTCTGTGTGCAAACAACTTGGAATTACTGAGCTTTATCTGTGAATTCGCCCAATTCCTGCTTTCAGTTCATCGCCTGTGAATTCCTTAATGTTGTGTCCTTTGATGTTGATCCACTACTTATGGCGTATTCAATCAATTAGTAATGGCCATTTTGGACAACAATCACTTAGGCACACATTCGAATTTAATGGTGATGTGACCTTTCATGGGATTTGTTTTTGATTTTTGCAGAAATCAATAATCATTTTGATGAGGATATGTCTTTCGATCATTTGTTTCTTTAGTCCGTCAATCTCTTTGTTTCTATCGACAATACTTTTGTTTCGAATATTACTTCGATCGCATATTTTTTCCCTTAATCAAAATACTATATTCGGTCAGCATGGCTATCTCCTCATCGAAACATATCTGATATCATTAGGTCTTATGTCGACGAAACCTTGGGCTTCGCTATCCTCCTTTATTTTTCCATTGAAATACTTCTTTCATTGATATCACTATGCCCCGTCGATGAATGAGTCTATTATCTCACCGAAGCTTTTCTTTATTTTCCCTTATCGTTCTTCACCGATAAAGTTACATCAGCAAAACCATGCATATCGAGACATGCCTTTTAACCTCCTCGAAACCTATATCCTCATCAATATCTTTTATTGATGTAGCTTCCTTTTATCTGATTGATATTATTCTTCTAATGAAAATGCTCCTTTTGGTGGGTCCTTTTTATGTTGCATCGATAGTATTATTTCCTCGAGAACTTTTCCTGTCGATGAAGACCCTCTTTGCTTTCTTCGATATCTTTTGTTGATGAAGTTATTATCTTCAGTGAGTCCTTTCTAGAATTTGTCAATGTTTCCTTCCTTCAATGGCTCTTTTATATCGATGAGACTTCTCTGGGTCTCATCGATACCTTTTTATCGATGTAGCTTCCTTTTGTCTGATCGATATTATTCTTTCGATGAAAACGCTCCTTTTGGTGGGTCCTTTTTATGTTACAC
>NC_081415.1:74072455-74269955 GCF_030272615.1 Cryptomeria japonica | reverse complement strand
TTTTATATCATTCAAAATTAACAATAGAGCATTGTAGGTGATGTGTCAATCATTTATATTTTTTGAATTTCTTTTATCTCTTTTCCAATAAATAACATGTGTATTTTAGTCAATAAACTAATTTTTTATCTTTAAAATTGTTTTGTCTTAGTGTAACCATGAAAAAACCACTATGGTGTAGCCAATCATCAAGTATTTATATCTATAAATATCATTTTATGGAACTATTAGTAAAAATATAACACTTGCATTATATTTAATGCCCCAACTATTTATATTTGGTCATCAACTACTTGCATTTGTACTATTTCTTTTCTATCACTAGTAATAAATAACAATTGTATTTTAGTCAATGTATGAATTGTTTATTTTTATAAATATGATTTTGTCACTATAAATAAATAAATAGTGCATTGTATTCAATGCACAAACCATTTATATTTAATGGATCAAGTACTTATATTCAAAATCTTTCATTTTTGTCATTACCAACAAACAAGTATTTTTTTCTAGTTATTGCGTCAATGTTTTAACTTTAATATTTATTATAGTATTTCACTTCTAATAAATAAACAATCCATTTCTATTCATATTTATTCTTTTATCTCATTACTAACAAATATTACTACATCTAGTCAATATGCCAGCTACTTGTATTTATAATTATTTTTTATGTCAACACTAAGAAAAATCCAATGCACTATAGTCAATGCACCAAGTTTATAGTTATAAGTATTTTTCTATCACTACCAATTGGTAATTAGTGAATTGTGGTCAATGTGTCATTTGTGTCGAACTATAGTCAATGCACTAAATATTTATAGCTATAACAATTTTTCTATCACTACCAATTGACAATAAATGCATTGTGGTCAATGTGTCAATTATTTATATTTAATATTTTTTATCGTGCTATGAATTAATAACATGTTCATTATAGTCAATATACCATTTTTTTATCTTTATAATTATTCTTTATTATTACTATTAGACAGTTCAGACAATGAGAAGACAACTGAGAGGGGGGGTGAATCAATTGTCATAGATTACTGGAAGCATTAGTAATTTAAAATTCAATACCAGAACCCAAAACAATAACACCGGAATAAGAGTTAATCCAACTAAGCATAAACCATAATCACAGAATAAAATCCATCCACACAACACCAAGATTTGTATGTGGAAAACTCAGTAAAGGGAAAAACCTTGGTGGGAAGCCTACCCATAGTCAGATAATACTTCTACAGTAATTATGCGAATTACAATGAAGGGGATTGCACTTGCAGGAAGGCCAACAACCTAGAGCACACTGCTCATCACAAAAGGAGTCTCACTGACTACATACAAATCCAGACTACAATCCAGAGAAGTGATGAACTGCAAAAGATAGCATCTCTTATGCCTAAGCATAGTTCTAATTAAGCTGAATACCAGAGGACTAAATCCTCTTACACAAACCCAATTCGATCTCCAATGATCAACCAACTCCCCTGACTTAATGATATTACATTATTCACACATTACTTTCCCTGACCATGTCCTCTTACAATAACCATGATGATCTACAATGAGATCTTATATCTTATTTATACAAACCCTCGACCATATATAATCAGGTCGGCCACCAGACAATACAATAATTACATAATTACAAACCATGCCAGCCTTAGATAGAAACAAATAATATCCACACATAAGACATCTAAAAAATACAACAATAGGTCCTATCCACAAATTACATTAATGTCGATCCATAACCCAGATCAACCAGGACCAAGTATAGGCCTGCATGCTTCAGCAATAATCTCCAAACACCAAGTCTCAAACATGATCACCAATAGAATCCTAAAACTCCATCAAAAGCTACACCAACACTAGTTATGCAATGCATCAAAGATCTCCACGAAAAAGCTCTACCAGTGAAACCCTCGCTGGAACCACAAACCAATATTATAAGTAACTAGGATAGCATCCAATAACCCAACCAAAACCAACTGATAAAATATGAGTATGAGTATCATGAACAAGCCAATTCAATCACCAGATTATATCAGAGTCTGCTGGATCATGTCGAATCCAAGTTAACCAAAGACTACTCAACCTATCGAGACTAGAAGGGTGTTGGTAAAGCATCAAAACAACTGGTGTTGACATCAATGACAAAAAATCAATGCAACACATAATTAGTTCCACCAAATGGCCAACAATTACAACCAAGAAAATCCACTATATGTAGTCAATTTCTAGGTGCATTGTAGTCAATTATAATGTGACAATCTTTTATGTAACTACCAAGAAATAACCAATGTGTTATAGTCAATGAACAATGTGTTTATAGTATAATATTTTTTCCTATCATTAAAAATAACTAATCAATGTATTGTAGTCAATGTGTTAATTGCATATATTTATACAATTTGTTTTATCTTTTTGCCGATAAATAAAATGTGCATTGCAGTCAAGATATGAATTATTTGTCTGTAAAATTTTTCTTTTCTATTACAACTAAATATTTATAATTCCTTTATCAAATACCATGAAGCTAGTCTTTTTGTCACAAACAATACCAATAGAAGCAAACCATAAAATACTTTAGAAAATAGCATTATGATACTTGTGTCGACTTACAATTTATGTAATGTTTTATAGGACTCTTACATTGAAAATAGAGAATCAATGTATCGTACTCAATGTGTTAATTGCATATATTTATACAAGTTGTTTTATCTTTTTGCCAATAAATAAAATGTGTGTTGTAGTCAAGATATGAATTATTTGTCTATAAAATTTTTCTTTCCTATTACAACTAAATATTTATAATTCCTTTATCCAATACCATGAAGCTAGTCTTTGTGTCACATACAATACCAATAGAAGAAAACCATTAAATACTTCATAAAATAGCATTGTGATACTTGTGTCAACTTACAATTTATGTAATGTTTTATAGGATTCTTACATGCATTAACCCACAAATATATGGTTGTTAAACTTTGGACCTAGACAACTATTCAAACTAAGTTATATTAAATTTTTTCACATTCATAAGAATAATTAAATAATGTACTTGGGATTTCACACTCAAAGGGTTGGTCTTTTAGTAATTTTAACAAGGTTGCTTGGTAGTATATTTTGAGACATAAGACATTATAAGTATATGTCTTATGCCTAAATATGAACACATCTTATAAAGCATAGGAAACTTTTGTTGTGTATTTTATTGTCCATTAATGGTGTATATGGTGAAATCTGAAGACTAAATTATTGTAAAACTTAAAACAAGATCCAACTACATAAAACAATAGTTCTACAATGAAATCCACAATACACCAGTGAAGAACCTAAAAAATATGCAAAAAAAAAGAAATATTATACCATTCACATGATCATTAGGGTTTGATCTTCATTGTTTCATATGTCCATTGATCTTGTTTGATTATGGTTTCTTTTAGATTTTATGTATGCAAAAGAGCTCGACAAAGAATAGATTGTGGTTATGTATGTAGATGCTTGAGTGATCGCTATGTCTAGACAATGATGGTAGAGAGAGATGCAATGATAGAGCGATATGGTAGCATAGAGTCTTCTATTAAGAGTGTTAAGGTGACAGATCAAGGTGATATTTCCTCTACTATGGATTATGTATATAGGGAATCATATGAGTTTTGTTAGAAAATGCACACTCCAATGAGAAATTGTAGGTGAGTGAAGGTATTATCATTGATGGAAACCTTACAATCATGTGATACTAGCAGGTACCGGCACTGATAGACTCCACACCGACACACAGTTCACCAACACCATGGCCGATAGGAATTTTATTTAAATGTATTTTAATTGTAAAATATTTTGTAAGCCGACATGGTGGATTTTAATATGACTCATATAAGTATGAGATCATTGTAGATCATTTAGAAAGTGAATAGATGGAAGGATTAATGTAGACCTAATATGCGAATTGTAAGGTAAATATTGGATAAGGGTTTATGTATATTTCAGAGCTTAAACCGGTATTGAACCTGGCATAGTAGATGCTGATCTGAAGTAGTACATGATACTAGATTTGTATAATCCATTTTCAAAGTCAGTGAGACCTCTTTGTATCTGAGCAGTGAGCTCTAGGCACTTGGCCTTCCTACATGTGCAGGCCCCTATTGTAAACAATAATATTCTCTTATTGGCCAATAAGCGAATATTGTGGGTCACAAATCCCACTGAGGTTTTTCCCACATTGGGTTTCCTCATTAAAAATATTGTGTTATGGTGTCTTTTATGTTGTGGTTATTGCTCTTATTTACTGCATTATTTTTGGTTTACCTGTACACAGTTTTGAAATGCTTTTCATGTTATAAGTTAAGAAAATTCTTCTACCAGTCAGATACTAATTCACCCCCCCTCTCAGTATCTTTGGGAATCCTAACAATTGGTATCAGAGCTTGGCCCTCTATTTTCAAAATCCTAACAACTTTATGAAGATCTTGATACCGATAGAGATGGAAAACTTGAGAAAGCAATTGGAAACATCTCTTTCAGACTATGATGCTAAAAAAGTGAAGAATATCAAACTTAAAGATGATCTAAAGGCTACACAGGATATCATTCAACGACTTCAAGAAATTTTCACTATTGCAAGGAATAAAAGAAGAGAACTTTGTGAAAAGATGCAGAATGACAATGATGAGAAGGAAACTCTTAATGATCTGGTAAACAACCTGAGACAAGAAATCAGTACAACAAAGAATGAGATGTAGGATATGACTATGAGATTTTGTAAAGAAATTGAAGATAGAAAGAAGAATGAAGATGACTTGACTAGAAGAATCAATGATGCTGCAAATGAAAATCTAAGACTCAATCATGAGAATGATATGCTAAAGACAAATCTAATTCACTTAGAACATGATAAAACTAAACTCATGAGATAGAAGGATTTCTTGGAAAATGAATTGGCTACTGCAAATCAACACAAGGAGAAATTCAAGAAAAGTTCATAAGAACTTGATGACATGCTGAAGAATCAAAAACCTAATGGTAATACAAATGGCCTTGGTTTTGAAGTTGGTGAAAGCTCTGATATTGTAAACAAACATGATCATAACAAACCGGTAAGACACCCTAATGCTTACAAATTTAATGGGAAATGCTTTAACTATAACAAGTATGGTCATAGAGAAAATCAGTGTAGATCTAGAAACTATTAGAACACTAATACACCCATTAGTCAATGTTCTAAATGCAACAAAGTTGGTCATAATTCAGAAAATTGCAGAATGAATGTAACATGTTATGTTTGTGGAAGATTTGGACACTTATCTAATCAATGCAGAACACATACCAGCATAGGATATGGGAAAACTATTTAGAAAAACAATGTGACTTGTTATGCTTGTAAAAATATTGGACATATTGCTAAATTTTGTAGAAGTAAGGCATCACCGGCAAATAACAAAGGACCCAGCTTGAAAGGTAAAGAAAAGGTTGAAGGGCTAAAGCAAGAATTCTAAAAACAATGGATCAAAAAGTCAGATTAGAATGTTGATGGGAATACTCCTCCACTGACCAAACAAAGTATCACTCCACCGGCAAGAGACTCTTCATCTAACTAAAAAAAATCCTTTGGGGGTTTGAAAACAAATAGAAAAACATGCTAATATACCCTCGGTTGATGGTGAGAAGTTGAATTACTTCTTTACTGGCAGATAAGTTAAGTTTGACTTAACCAACAAGCATTAAATGTGGTAGTTAAAGGAAATAACTCTATAAAGCAAGTGTTTTGGCTCTTTTTATTCACTGAGCATTCAAAAACTTCAGAGAGTGTGAAATTCCCGAGCAAAGGCATCCTTAGCATAAAGTGAAGTAGTTCATCCAATCACTCATCCTAAATGCAAATTGAGGTATTTATAACCATGGCATCCTCCTCTATTCTTCAATTCATTGCAAACCCTATTATTGTAGAAGAAGTTAAATGCCCTAGATCTATGTTTAAGATTATTCCCGACATTGGAAAGAAAGATGATACCCTAGGGGCATTCTCTCAAATTCCTAAAGGAGTAGTATATACTGAAGACCCTGGAATACACATACATTGTCACATAGAAGAACTAGGAGATGAAGAAATCAAGAATATGTATCAGACTATTTTATGTGATGAATCTGGAAATATCAAACCGGAACATAAGATAGTGGAAACCCTAGGTTTTACTGAAATCCTTAGTATCTCAGATTTTCCCAAGGATGTTATAAGGATTGTGCTAAGCAGAGTGCATGGAGAATTCTTTTGGTTGGACTCAATTCACAAGATCTCGAAAGAGGTAGTTAGGGCAGTAACAGGCTTACCCTCCACTGGTAGCAGGCCTGACAAAACTAAGAAGGTCTCTAATGACACTGTAATGACCCTAACCGGTGCAAATTATGACAAGAGATCACTTAGAGTCAATGATGTTAAAGATGAAAATGTCAAATTCATTAGCATGGTACTTGGATACAAAGCCACTCATACAAATAGACTAAACTCAATATCTAGCTTGTGTATTAAAAGCACTTATGACTTAGTGAACAACAATGCTAAGATTGACATTTGTGAATGGCTGGAAGATGAACTAATAGAAAACTTAAAGAAAATCAAAGGTGAAATGAAGGGAACCTTCAGATTTGGAAATCTGCTTGTATGCTTAATGCTTTACATTACTAAAGAAGTACCCGATACTGGCAAGAAAGACTTTGGATTTGATATACCAATAGATAAAACTGAGAAACAATCAGGAAAACTGGCAATGGATAGTGCAAAGGTGCATACTGAGAAACTGATAGCGCATACTGAAACTTTGTCAGAAAAATTGGCAGTAGAGAACTCAGAGAAACCCTCTGAGGCACAGGTTGAGAAATAAAAACACAAACAGGATGAGATACATGTTCAAACTAAGACACTACCACCGACAACAACTGAAAAGCCTAAACCTTTGCTAATAGAAATTCAAACACAAACTGACCTACTTGAGGTCGAAACAAGCAAAGTTATCACTACAACCAGCAACATGGAGATTGTGAGAATAGTTGGGCAGACATCTGGTTCTTCAATGATAGAATTCCGACCAATGAACATGACAAAGGTATTATTAGATTCTATTAAAAAAATCACTGAGTGTAATGCACAAGCCTACAAGGCTATTGATGACACAATTCCTATTCTTAAATTGATAGCACCCAAGCGCATTGTGGGAAGTAAAGATTCCTTAGGTCAACTAGACATATTATCTAAATACATCATTGGTAACATTTTGATAGTCGACCAAATAAATGAAGACAAATTCAAGGAGAGAATGAATAAGGAGAAAGAAAAATTCTTTGAGGAAATAGTGAAGAAAAATAAGGAACAAATGGAAACCTTATTACTGGCACTAGGGGAAACAATTTTGGATTTCAAGAAACTATACAGAGATACCTATAAAACAAATATTTTGACAGCAGACATAGATTAGGAGATCAACAAAGCACAAGATGAAATTAACAATATTATTGACAATTTAATAGGAACATCAGATCAATTTTTGGAAATTGAAAAGAACATTGCATATCTTGAAGAGAAAATTGAGAAGTTAGAAAAAGATAAAGAAAAGATAAAGGTTAAGGCAAAGGACTTAAAATGCAAACTAGGTCCTAAACTAGATTACCTCATTTCTTTGAGAAAAGAAATTTCTGAGGCTCTGGTTCTCAGACTTAAGACACCAGAAGAGAAAATGAACATACTCACTGGTACAGTTAAGAGAACAAAAGTGACATTAAAGGATAGTAAAAGGTTCAATGATAGTCAAAATTTTGCATTGGCGGACATCTATTAGATTGTAACCCACCAGTTACAAGGATCTAGGCAGGAACCACACTTCATTGACAATGAATGACAACCCTTGTTATTGATGTCAAAGGGGGAGTAGTGGAGATGAGAAAAATGATCAAAACAAAGACATCATCAGCTGAGGGGGAGCACACTTTTTGATAACATAGTTTTGTTAAGACAATTTTGGCAAATCATTTTTGGATATGCAGTTTTGATTTTTCTCATGAGTGTTGCCATCAATGCCAAACGGGGAGATTGTTGGAAAATACACATTCCAATGAGAAATTGTAGGTGAGTGAAGGTATTGTCATTGATGGAAACCTTACAATCATGTGATACGGGTAGGCACCGGCACCGACAGACTCCACATTGACACATAGTTCGCCAACACTAAAAAGATTGATCACCGACACCATGGCTGACAACAATTTTGTTTAAATGTATTTTGTATTTAATTGTAAAATCTTTTGTAAGCCAACATGGCGGATTGTAATATGACTCATATAAGTATGAGATCATTGTAGATCATTTATAAAGTGAATAGATGGAAGGATTAATGCAGACCTAATATGCAAATTGTAAGGCAGATATTGGATAAGGGTTTATGTATATTGTAGAGCTTAAACTGGTACTGAACCTGGCATAGTAGATGCTGATCTAAAGCAGTACATGATACTAGATTTGTATAATCTATTTTGTAAGTCAGTGAGACTTCTTTGTATTTGAGCAATGAGCTCTAGGCACTTGGCCTTCTTGCATGTGTAGGCCCCTATTGTAAATAGTAATATTCTCTTATTGGCCAGTAAGCGAATATTATGGGTCACAAATCCCACCAAGGTTTATCCCACACCGGGTTTCCTCATTAAAAATATTGTGTTATGGTGTGTCTTTTATGTTGTCGTTATTGTTCTTATTTACTGCATTATTTTTGGTTTACCTGTACATAGTTTTGAAATGATTTTCATGTTATCAGTTAAGAAAATTCTTATACCAGTTAGATACTAATTCACCCCCCCTCTCAATATCTTTGGGAATCCTAACAAGTTTTTTGTGATTGTGATCCAAAGGGAAAGTACTTTTACACTAATGTCCAAGGCTAGGAGCCGAGGACAATGCCAAAGATCAGACTATGTAGGGGTGATAGGGACACCTAGAGCTGGGACAACTATAGGTTCAACTAGAGTGAGTCCTTTAGGATCTTAAAGGCAGCGTAGATCATTAGATTCAAAGTGCAATAGTTCATCATAGCCCCTTCTAGATCTATTTTGTTCTAGTACTATCAATTTTGTATGATGATGTAAACATCTTTGGGTGATTTTGTAGTCATTTTGAGATATTGACTTTAATGTATCATGATACTAATTACATTTTTGATATATATAAGATGTGACCTATTCCTAGTAGCTATATTCTTATGTGATGATGCATGATTATTATGATGTTTATTTATGATTCTTATACTATGCACATTTTATGATTCTATTATGTATGTGATGATGATGATGATGTATTTATTCTATATGATGTTTAATATGATTGTATATGCAGATATGCTATACTCTTATAGATGCATGATCCAATTATGACCTATGTGATGATGTTTATGTGATGTATTTCAATTATGAGAATTTATATGATCCTAACCTGATTATAGTACATGTTCTAAATGATTGTTATGATGTTAAATGATTAATGCATGTATTTATGATGCTTATGCACTAATTCCATAGATGTAGGATACATGCATGATAACAATATTATGATGATATGCAAGACTGACTATCTGGTGATGTAGAATATATACACAATTTATTTTCTTGTTGTGTCTTTATATTTAGTGAAATGATGCATGGCTACTTAGGATAAAGGGATATGATACGATCAAACAATGAAAGGTAAATATATGTAGGTGAAATGAGGTTCTTGTGCATTTATCATCACTAATATTATCATGGCAAATTTATTGTGACCATCCAAATATAGATTTGACCTAGATAGTCATTGGACCATTTGCATGGAGATTAGACAGGCACAAAGAAAGAATGCCCCTTTCCACACTAGACCTATAGTGTCCTCATATCTTTGGACAAGTTGTAGTATTACTAAGAGACAAACCACAAATAGTAAAGTAGGATATCATGCCCCATCATGGCCACTGTACTCCATAAACATTCTTGAGAAGCATAGGGACCATGACTCTTGGCAACAACAATGAGTGAAAAGTGAGAAGGGGGGTGAATCGACTTTCACCAGACTGGAAAAGTTAACCATGATCACAAATCTAAAAAACTACAATAACAACAAGGATAAGAAAATCTATAGCACCACACAACATACAAATTTTGATGTGGAAAACCCAATTAAGTGAAAACCCATGGTGGGAACCTACCCAGAATAAGATGATACTCTGCAGTAGTGTGTGTAAATATTACAATGGGGAATGCACCTGCATTCAAGCACACTGCGTAGAGCTTACAACTCAGAGCACATTAACTCAAAAGGATACAACCCTCAGGGAAGTCTCACTGAATTACAACAAGATTCAGACTACAACCAAAAGGAACGAACTGCAATAATAGTATTTGTAAATCCTTGATGATAGTTTTTGTTAAGCATATTTATCTTCTCTACACCAATCTCTGCTCAATACACCACACCGAAAGAAGAATTACTTGTTCATAGATAAGAAACTCTTTAATAATTCAAACACAAGCTCAACAACTAAATTACATGACTATATCACCTATTAATACAATTTGTGAACCTTGACAGCAAGGTCGACAAAACCCTCAACTCACAATTACAAAATTACAGCACATGATACAAAGATTGACCACTAGACCAATATAATGATATACATGATATAAAATGGACCTAAATCAAATCCCCAAACATGAAACACCACCCAAAATCTTGCCACGATCAACCACAACATGCTACATCACAAAGAATATTGAATAGCACAAAGAACATCACCGGATCAACAAAATCACCAAAACATGCACAATGATCAATGTGGATCATCAAAAAAAATAGGACATGATTAGGAAACACCAACAAGAACATTAGAATCATCAGAAGCAATTGCACCAATCCACTTATCAAATCTTCATCACTCAACATCTAAACCTCAAGAATACTCAAATAGAAGCAACTATCATGAAGAAAGATAACCTGTGGAGCACCAAATCATGAACCATCTGCAATGAATATACACAAAACCATCCCAAACAATCTCCCAAAAACTTAGCTCAAGATCTTATCAAACCAAAATATATTGTCTCAGAGGAAATACCAAACTCTACAAAGCACTAATCAAAAAATAAAAATTGCAAATTGGATCATATGATATGATCAATTGACCTTTTTGGATCACCAAAACCAATACAAAAGGATGTAATAACACTATAAGTACTCCATACAACAAATCATTAAGCCAATAAACCAATCTGCAATCACTAGAGCAATAAATGACAAGAATGTATTGATGTCAATGACAACAACATTTCCTAGCAGTGATTTATATCCACTATCCCTTCTCTCAACCTATTTGGTCACAAATTTTGCAGCTGTGGAACTTGAACTAGGTTTTTCTTACATCAATTCTTGAGTGTTTTACTATTTGGAGATTCCTTTCCTCAAAAAACTCCATCAAAATTCTTTGGGACCTCACCATGCCTTATCTGGTTTGGGGAATCTGGAAAGAAAGGAACAACAAGATTTTAATAGATTCTATCTCCCCTTTTGAAGTGGTGTTTACTAAAATTAAGTAGGTCATTGTGTAAAATTTAAAATTTGATGTTAAGCCTCTTCTTTTAAGGAGCAAGGATGATTTGGACCTCTTTAGAAACTAAAATGTTTCTTCTTCCATAGATAGTGATGACAAGAAAAATAAGAGAGAAAGTAGCAAGTGGTATTTTTCTCTGACTTGTTTGATCCAAGCTAATATTGATGGGGCAACCAAGGGAAACCTGAGGCCATTTGGGTGTGGGGGAGTGATAATAAATTATTCTAGCTATTGTATTATGGTAGTGGAACTCCCCATGGGATCACATACTAACCACTTAGCCGAGGTCATGGCTTCTTACCAAACCCTTTCCCTAATTAAATCATTGAGATTTAGTAAGGTCTAGCTAGAGGGAGACTCTAATAACATTGTTAAATGCCTAAAGGGTATTTCCTCCCCTTCATGGACCATTAAAAATATCATTTCTCAAGCTAAGGAGATAATCAAGTTTTCCAAGCAGTGTGTTATATCTCATAATTATAGAGAAACCAACACAATGGCTGATTGGGATACCAACATGGTTGTTTGTGTTGACCACATGATGAAATGGAGAGGTGAGTTGGATCTACCTCATGAGGCTTGTGATATCCTCATTTATGACAAAGTGCATGAATATTGAGGAGTGACAAGGAATAATGATAACGTACTTATCAATGAAAATGACAATAATGAATCAGAAAGAGGGGCGATCAAAGATTGTGCTAGCGTTTAATGTGGACAAGACTCTACATACTTTCTTGGTGCCCACTTCTATTTTGAAGACTTTCCCACTTTTCACTCTACTCTTTTCTTACCCTATTTTGCATTTTGAAGGGAAGGAAAATTTTGGTAGCTGACGCTAGGAGAGGTAACATGAAAATAATTGAGCTTCTCTACTATGAGGAGTGGAAAGATAAGTTGAAAGTTTGGATTATTTTGGAAAAGGCTAAGATGACATGGTATATGGAGAGAATTTTTGGGAAAAACCTTTCCATCACCAAAATGTTCAAGAAGAATTGGAAGGAAGGAAAAATTACCATAGGAGAAAGAAAGGTTGAAATTGATGAAGGGATGATCATGAAAGTCACTAGAATGCCGATGGAAGGAAGAAAGTTTAATACAGATAGAAATTTCAGTGAGGCTGCTATCAAATGATTCCTAAAGGAAGAGTCTTAGAAAACCAAGTTGGTAAAATCCAACAAGACCTACAACCTACCGAAGGTGATTAAAACCGTATGTAGAAGGGTTCTATTTTCTATCATGCAATATGCTACTCTCGATGGTAGATACACTCATGTCTATGGTTATCACTTTTTTCTTCTAAATCATTTTCACCATAAAGATTTGGTGCCTGTTTGTGCCCAACACCACAGATTGGAAAACCGAAGACTTACCTCATCCTCAGTTGATCCAATCAGCCTTGGCCAACGAACAAGGATGGTCAAAGACTAAATATCTCTACACTTTAGTCTCCACTAAACCTAGGTAGGTGTAACTTACACTCTCAAGCACAAAAGAGGTTTGTTTTGAGTGAATTTAAACTATGGGAACTACCAATTGCAGGGATGGCAAAAAGGTTTTCCTGCAGCTATGCTAACAGAAGTGCTTTTTATTGAATGCCTTTAAAAATGATAAAATAAGTGTGAGTATAGTTGTGTTATGTAAAAGATTATTGTTAGGACTTTAAGCCATTATGAAAAAGAGTAGTACTGATATAAATTACAAGATTTGTTTCTTTGATAAGGACCTAATGCATACAAACTTGTTAAGAAAATATTAATAATAGACTAGTGCCTTTATCTGACCATTAATGAATAACTTTATGGACAAGAATCACTATCAACTCAAGAGACAATTATAAGACCATCACTGTGAAAATTTTATTATGTGTTGCATGAACAATAAAAACCCAATTTTACATTCAATACAACATCATGTGATGGCATATCACAACAAATCTAAAAGATTTATCAAGACGACATATGATTCCATCAAACAAAAAATTACATATAACAGTGTGAAGATAAAAGCATGAAATATTGTATATTATCTTCTAGAATAAGAATGTACACAAAAATTGTACTTACAAATATTCCAATACATTCAGTTTGCACAAAATAAACTCCTCATTCCTATTAGAATTTTCTAAAACATAACACTTGTAGCCTAGCCAACAGTAGAATATTATCTATCTCTTATGATACAAAAATGACTCACTACATATATGTGAGCCAAAGGATTCAAATGAAAGGACACACCCTTTCATCTTGTTAAACTAAACTTGACTAGCATCTAACACCTAACTGCTTAACTACTAGACACAAAATATGAAAATTAGTTATGGTAGTCCAGTATTGTATCACACTTTGTATGTGCTCCAAATACTTGGTGTCCTTATGAGTGCTAGTGTTGAATATAGTATCCCTGACAACGATCTCCATGGTAACCAATCTCTCCATCTACTCACCTGTCTCCTTTATATCCAAAACATCTGCCTGGGCAATATTAAGGGATGTGTTGAGTACATTCTGGCATTTTGCAATCCAAATCCCTTTGTCCTTTAACTGATCTACATCATCCACAATATCTAGTACACCATACCTAACAATATCCTTACAATCGCTAAATTCTTGCTTAATGTCTACACCAAATGCCTTGTGCTTGTTCAACCTTCTCTGGATCTTCTCAACAATTTTCTCATCGGCACTCTTCTCTTTCAACAATGCCTTCAACTTCTTCAAAGTTATTTCATGAGAAGCCATATTATCCTGGGTCTTTTGACAATTTGTCCAGAATTCTTTGATGACTTCCAACAAGTGCTCAAACCTGCTTGTCAGCAAAACACAAGTAGCATCTACCCTCGCAGTCCTAATTTGCCTTCTTAGCTTAATGTTTTCTTTCATTTGGTCTTCACATTTCTTTTTCCATTTCACATTAGTATTAGTTATCTATGGTACTTTATGACCATGACTTCTCAACAGATCTTCATATAAATTCTTGTATTTTTGACCCTCCTTTAACACCCACTGCTTTTGTGCCTTATTTAGTTTTGCAAAGTCAATCCCCAAATCTATGGTGACAATTGGATTAACTTCTCCCACTTTTAGCTTCATCATGTGCCCAAATGCCTTATCTACATCTATAATCTTGGGTTTTTTATTTGGAGGGTATAGGGCCCAAAGCAACATTTCCTCTTCATTTGCATCATATCTCCATTTAATAAAAATGTCATTAACACCCTGTATGTCTAGCTTTACATCCTTTCTATCATAATGCAACAAGCTATCAAAAATTAAAGAAGCAATTAAGTCCCATCTTGGGAATAAAATGATACCTGCCTCATTGAGAAGTTGTCTCCCTATTTGTGGTGTCATGGTGGGCACTTTTGCATGAATGTCTCCTTTCAATTTTTTAAGCATCTCTGCTTCATTTTTTGGGGTAACATTTGGGATGCTTTCCCTCAACTGTTTCCCTTTGTAATGGTACAATAATGACTTAAACTCTTTGGATTGTATAAAAACATCATCTGCAACAAAAGTTGCATGCTCTTCCATTCTTACATTTGTGTTGGTGTTTATTCTCACCTGGCTTGCTCCCAGCTCTCTGACACTTCTTCTAATTTAGGTACATAGAGTGTTGATACAACTATATTCTCATTAGACCCACTCTCAGAGTCTCCTTATTTTAGTTCTTGAAGCCTCTACTTCCGCTCTTCGAATGTTTGTTCAATTCCTCTAAGATTGCATCAGCCTCATCCCATTCCTTGTTTCTAAATAAATCTTTAGCCTCCATGGGTATTAGCAAATATTCTCCTAGGTTTCGGCTCTTCCTGTAGTGGTGGAGATATCCCTCTAGATCATGATTTTTCTAAGCTTGGTGTCCATACAAATTGTACTCCTCTACCAGTTTCTTTTCTATCATCTCATAAGCCTTGGTAGATACAATGGTGAAGTCTCAAAAATGCAAAGTGCCAGGCATAAATACTTGCCTATGTACACCACCAAAATGCTTTTAATTTGACATACTAAGTTGCCAAACAATCTCTAAATAAGCAATCTTGTCAGGAACAAATGTAGGCAACATATATGAAACACCCTCAAAACCATAAACCCTGAAAAAGTAAAATTTTGACATAGAAACCAGTCACCCCAATTGTGGTTGATCCTAGTGTCTCCAAAAGCATGGGGTCTCAAGAATCTCTTAATCTCTTGTGTGATAGACCCATCACATTATACTCCAAACAATCTATCCAAGGGCTTGACAAAATATTCTTCAAACAAAACATAGTGTGATTTGTTGAACCTTGAGTCCCATAGGGATACCCATAATTGAATTGGTTGGTTATGTCCCTCTTTTTTCCTTGAATTCACGTTTAATTCTCCTGGACACGATCCTTGCATCCGACCTTGAAACAAAACCATATGCATTAGTAATGAGTCAAAATTGAAAGTAGGGTTAGGCTTTATTTGCAAACTCACCAATCCTTCATGCAGCTTCTCTGCCAAGTAAGTTGCATAGTCAAATGGCCTTGGCTCATGCATCTGAATGTCTACAACCAACACCAATGGGCTCATTATTGTAACATCAGGAACTTCTTCCCCATAGACCTAGACACATACCCAATATGTGTACTACAAGTATTGTCTGAATAGGGTAATTTTCAAAGGAGGACCATCCTGCTTTGTGAGTCATCCCTTCTCCTTTTTGTATATTTCTAACTTCCACATTGTGTGAGAAATTTCCATTTGGGTATACTCTTCTTCTAGGTCTGTAAAGGATAGGGGCATGTAGGGCTTATAAGACATGCCAAAAACCTCCTAAATAGACTCAGGAGATATCCGAAGGAATGGATCCCCATTGTGCAATTGGATGCATCTTTTTTCTTTGTTGTACTTCCTAGTAAGAAACTCCAATAATATGAGATTCAGAAAAACATTGGGGACCACCAATCTGCCCAAATTTGTTGTCCAAGGGTTCAAAAATGGTATCTCCTTGTTCAGCCTCAGGTAGTGATATAGAAAAAAATCGTGGCCCCTTATGGTTGTCCAGATATCTCCAACCCCTTTGTACGTATCTTAGAATTGATCCTTGGGTGGCAAATAAGTTTTAGACCTCCTTGACTTAGCACCAGATGACTCCATCTTGTCAATCATGTCTTGGTTCAACTTTCTCTTTTGCACACCCTCCATAGACTTTGTCTTTTTTGATTTAGTAGACTGTGTATCTGAAATCTCTATAACCTTTCTTTTCCCTTGTGAACCAGAAGCCTCCATGATTAAATGCTTGAATTCCTAAATTACTCGTGCTTCTTGTCTAGAACTTCAATATTGATTGTTGAAGAAACTATGAATAAATCTAGCACAAAAAATCTTTCTTTATTTTGGATATGCAATGGCTAGAGTCTATAATGATAAAAAACTCATCATATTTGCTTCGTGCATATCCAACCCACCTGATCACAAGCATTAAATAATGGTTGTCGTATCAGACATTCTAATAGCTAATTTGCATAACCCCACCCAATAATTCAATTACTTGGTGCCACCTATATTTTGTGTTCCTTCAATTACCTTTTTGTCTTTCTAATCGGTATAGGTCACTCCAATCAATCCATCAGATCTCGCCTCAGTCATTTCACTTTTTTCCTCAAGACTTGACTTATCCCAATGGATCCACCTTTCCTTTCTATTAGTCATCTTTTCTTTATGTCACATCAAGGTATGTCTCTCCGATGCAACCTCCTTCTATTTATTCCTTTAGTCACTCCATCAGCCTTTAGAATGAACTCACTTAATACTTCACCTGATGGTCCCATGACATCTAACTTTCCTTTTGATCGGCGTAACTTTCACCAATTGCTTCATCGGGCATCGACGTAGTGTATTTTCCTTTCTTCCAATAGTTATGGTCTCCCCAATAGATCCACCTTCTGTGGCATTCTACCCATCAGGCATTGGCACAACTCTAAAAATATTTCTTCGGTAGTGTAAGTTGTCCCGATGAGTCTTCTTGCACCTTACTCTCCTTATTGGGTTGCTTCGGTCTATCAGCATAGGCTTTCTCGATGTAGTCACTTTATTTGTGTCGAGCTCATCTTTCTCATCAGGCATCCGGATAACCCAAAATGCATCTCCTTGATAATGTATGTTATCTTGATGAGTCTTGCTCCCTTTCTTTCTTGGTACCACTTTATCAGAGAGAGTCTCTCTAATATAGTTGCCTTCTCCATTGGGTGCATCAGGTATCAGGCTAGAATAAATCAGGACCTCTGGATAACCCAATGTCATTACTATGAAGACATTGTCCCATTGGTTGTCGGAAAGAGCTCCACTGATAACCCCATCGAGTATCAGGATAACATTTTTTCCTTGTTGCCGATAGTGTATGTTACTCTGATGACTCCGACTTCGTCGTCATAGCTCACCCTAATGGATTTCCAATTAGTTACACCTTTTCCTACGTCTCTTGCTTTAGGAAACATCGTCAGCATGAGTTACTCTGATCAACATACTCATTTCTCCTTGTATGATCTCACTAGGGTAACTTACATTGATAAGCAAATTTTTTGCATTTTTAACAAAAGAATCCTTTCTCCATGGATGCAGATTTTAATAACCATACCAAAAGATTTATCAGACACCATTTACATCTCTAAACATGCTTTCAACCCTGCTCTATGTTGACCTTTCAAAAGGTGCTCTTGCAATGAGACTAATTGTGAAGATGAGGATTACCAAAATGCCATTTCACTCAACACTTCCTTTGAATATGCCCAAGTGATGCCTTTTTATGAAGACACTACAACATAACTCCTGCACATACAACCTAGTAATAAATTCTCTTATGATGGAAGTAAAAGAAAAAAGAATCCATATATAGCAAAGAAATATTTTGTAAAAATATGTGCTAACAGTGGCTCTATCTAAGGAGGTATGTTTTCTTTAAGGACATAGCAAGATCTCAGCTATCTGTGGAAAGCAGACCAAAATAGAAAATTGAAAATACATAATAGAAAACAAAAGGAAAACTATATTACTATGATACAAGACATACTCCCTTATTATCAAGAGAAGAAATGCTTAAGGTATTGAGCATGGACTAGAAATTCCAACACTTTGCCATCGGTATCCTACAAGTAGTATGATTTTTCTCCACTTATTTCCAAGATGATATAGGGTCCTAGCCAAAGTGCATCAAATTTTCCATGTTTTCCTTTGTCTTGTTCCCTGGAATTCCATTTAAGTACCCATTCTCCTTCTTCAAATGTTCTGTCACAAGCCTTAACCATCTGTTGCCTCTGAATATTTCTTTCTTGAGCCTCGTTTATATACTCATCCAACTCAGCCAATGCCATCAACCTATCCCCCATGAATTTTAATTCTTATGAACAGTCCTCTATAAAAATATTATAAAATGGAAGCAAATTATTCAAGTGTAATATTGCTTCTTTTCCATATACAAGGTCATATGGAGCAAATATTATGGAATTCTTGACTATCACTCTGTTAGCCCGTATTGCTAAGATCAATTTTGAATCCCAAGCTCTTTTATTTTCACCCAACATCCTTTTAATAATCTTCAATAAGTTCTTATTGCTTGATTTTGCTTGTCCATTTCCTTGGAGATGGTAAGGTGATGAATAGGACAGAGTGATGCCATCATTTTCATAGAAATTAGAGAAATCCTTGGATCTGAAACACATCCCATTGTCTACCACAATCTTTTGAGGTACTCCAAATCTGGTCAGAATGTTTTCCAAGAGAAACTTTGTCACCACTTTTCTTGTAGCCTATCTTATGGGAATGGCTTCAACCCTCTTAGTAAAATAATCACTAGCTACCAAAATCCATTTATGCCCACAACTATATTTGTTTTCTATTTCCCCTATGAAGTCAATACCCCACATATAGAATGGTTCTTCTATATGCATGGGTCTGAGAGGAATAGCTCCATTATACTTAAGCTTCCCTAAATTTTTTTGACATGCTTCACATTTTCTGATATAAGCATGACAATCCTTGAAAACTTGGGGCCAATAATAACCGACATTAAGAATTTTATGAGCATTGGTTTTGGCTGAGAAGTGGCCTCCACATACACCTTCATGTAAGTCTTTTAAAATAGCAGATGCTTGACACTCATCTAGACACAATAAGAGAATGCTATCTCTATTTTTCTAGTATAAATCTCCATTAAGTAATACATACCTAGATGCTTGAAGCTTTAGAGTTCTTTTCTAACTATCATTTAAACTATCAGGACACTTCATGTATTTCAAGTAATAAACAATATTTGAATACCAAGGGAACCTCTCAATGGTCAGTTGTGCATCTTCCAACTCTATTTGATTTACACGGGCTGCTTCAAGATTGGATTCTGCCATCAATTTTGTTAAACCTTGACCCCTCACCAACTTTATGATCTGTATATCAATATTGAATTCTTGGATATGGTTTATCCATCTGCATCTCCTTATAGTAGTCTCTGATTGTTTGAAGATGTCTTTAAAAATAGCATTTGGTACATATGCAATAATAGTGGCACCAACCAGGTAGGGTCTGAAAGCTTTTACAACTTTCACAAGAGCATTAGCCTATTTTTCATTTAAATCATAGTTCAACTCAGATACTTGCAATGTTTTGCTAAAGAATGCCACTAGCTGTTCATGGCCCTCATCATTCTTTTGTAACATGACAATAGCAATAGTATGAAATGAACTAAATGAAAATGCTTGGAAAGGTTTGGAGAAATTAGGGAACTTTAATATAGGGGCTACCTTGATGGCTCTTTTGATGTTTACAAAAGCTTCAACATCTTCATTAGTCCACTTTATTTTAGCACCCTTTTTCAACATTTTAGCAATAGGTTTGACAATTTCAGAGAAGTTTGAAAAAAAATTTCTTACAAAGTTAATTTGACCGAAAAAAGATTGAATTGCCCTAACTATTTTAGGGATTTGAATCTTATCAATAGCAACAATCCTTTCTAGATCAATTCTCACACCATCTTTTGAAACAATATGACCTAAAAATTTCCCTTCAGTAACTCCAAAATGACACTTTTTGGGATTTAAAGATATGCCATATTCTAATGCTCTAATAAAGATTTCTTCTAGGTCATTACAATGGTCTTCTACTTTTTTAGAATAAGCAGTCATATCATCTTGGTAAATTGCCAAGATATAATCAATCAGCCCCTCAAAGGCTACATCCATATCCCTCTGGAATGTGGCTCCTGCAATTGTCAGTCCAAAAGGCATCTTAGCATAGATATAGGTGCCCTAAGGTGTGGTGAAAGTAGTTTATAACTTTTCTCCTTCCCTAACTTTGACTTGATTATAGCTTGAGAAGCCATCCATCATAGATAGCAATTCACTTATAGTGACTTTCTGTAAAACAGCCTCCATGTTAGATAAAACATAATTATCTTTTAAAGATGAAATATTTAAATTCCTAAAGTCCACACACAATTTGATGTCACCATTCTTTTTTTCTGACTGGGACCAAATTGGACACCCATGTTGAGTGCCTTATGGGCTCAATAATACTATCATTTCTCATTTTCATTATCTCTTCTTTCATCTTGGGAGCCAAAGTAGGGTTTATTGGCTTTTTGTTCTATCTGAAAGGCTTTGCATCAAGCTTCAAGGGTATCTCATGTTGGAACAAGTCTTCCCTCTATGCCTTAAGCTTATCATATGACCAAGCGAAGACATGCATGTACTTCCTTAGTAGATTAATCAATACTATTGTGATTTTTGGTGTGAGCCTTTTTCCAATATATACTTCTCTTGTATTTCTTTTACTTAATTTTATTTTTTTAACATCCTCACATCCTCTTGAATTAGGTCTGAAACTTGCTATATCTTTATCATAAAACATTCTTTCAAGCTCTATCAATCCTTTTGGGATTTTATTTGTTTTTAGCTGCAACACCTCTTACCCAAGTATAGTCCCCTTGCCATGCTTGTCCTCCATAAGACCCTTCCAATCAATCCGTTGGTGCTCATAATGATTCTCACAAACCAAAAACTTTAGCAAATCCCTATCATTATCAAATACTTTCCAACTCTTTATATTGTCAAGGACTAACGGTCTAGTCTTGATTTCTACCTGGGTAATATCATCAAAAGGGATATCATTATGTTTGATCACTAGGTTAGCCATGAATTCTGCCAAAATGTTATTGGCCCTTTAAATCCAATTTATGAAGAAACCATGAAAAAGTTCAATGTAATCCCAAACCTCATTCCTGTAGCTTCTTAATTTTGTATTTTTTGTACCAAATTTGCCTCTAATTTGTGAAACAGCTAATTTTGAATCACTATAAATTGTTAGTAACTTAATGCGATGTTTATTTGCTATTTTAAGTCCTAATAAAAGGGCCTCATATTTAGCAATATTATTAGTACACTCAAAAGCTAACAAGAAAGAGTATTTAAAATATTTTCCATTAGGTGAAATAAGTACAACTCCTGCTCCAATTCCATCCTTACTATAGACACCATCAAAATACAATTTCCAAATTAAATTTTCATTTTGTTTAATTGTTTCTATAAGTTTATCAATTTTTAAAAGTTTAGAAATACTTACTTAAAAGTTGTCCATATCTGAGTGGAAAAAACAAGTCATTTCATCAGGATCAACTTCTTCTATGAGGTAGGGAGATCTTGGTTCTCTATTTATCCTCACCTATGTTCCTTTAAGTAGAATAGTGGTATATGACAAGTCAAGGTGGACATGTCCATCCACCAAGTTAGACCACTGTCTGGACAACAACATCCCATAGTTCAGAGGCACTTGTACAACTATGATATCTATCTTGTATGCAGTGTCTAGGCAGGTTGGGAATCCGAACTAAATGTCCTTCATAATTCCTACTACAGGAACTGATCTACTATCCATAGCATATCACTTTCCATAAGGTGTATCAACGTACATTCCTAATTCTTTCATGACATCCTCTGGCATGATATTTACTGCTGCTCCTGAATCTATCATGCGATTTTTTAGCATTTTCATGTTTATCAGTAGTGTTAGATAGAAAGGATCTACCTGTGTGAGATTTTGGTACTAGATGTGCCAAGATACACCACATGAGGATCTTCTTTTGATTTAGGATCTTCCCTACTTACTTCTCCAACATTAGATATAATTTTCAACATCTCATTCTTGTAATCTGGGAATTTCATTACTTCTAGCAGAGGCATATATATCTTTACTTGAGACAACACCTGGTACATGAATGATTTAATATTTGAAGTGGGCTTACTTACTTACTTCTTCTCCACAGGCTTAATTAATTTTGCAATTTCTTCTTTCTTGGCCTATTCTGGCATTGCTTCCTTTCCCTTTTTGGAATTTGCATCCTTACTTTTGAAACTGTTGTCTTTTCTCCCATCTGGTTTTTTTATTTTGGCAAACATACTTGCTGGCTTGCCCTGCTCATTATTTACATTCCTATTTCTTAGCTGATAATTTCTCTTAACTTGTTCTACTTCTGCAATAGTGAAGGCTTTCTTTTCTTCCTTAGTTAAGTTCCTTAGTGAAGGCATTGTATCATCCTGAAACAATCTTCTCAAAGCTAGAATGGCTTCATCATCATCATCATCTAAAAAGACCTATTGTATACTATAATGCCGATTTTCTCTCATTTGCTGCACATTAGAAAAATGCTCCCCCTCAGATGAGTCTTCATCCCTTCCTCGATATGGATCAGATGAAAGTAAATTTATAGTAGGTTCACAATCCTCATTATGATTTTCCTCCTCTATCAAACCTTGGGTAATCATGCACAGTTTTGCAACATGAGGTAAATTACAAACATCACACCATGGATATTCATCTAAAAAATTTGTGGCCTTCTTTAATGGATCAGGAGTTTCTTTGCTTATATTTGGCTTCACTAGGTTCCCATCCTTCTAGTTTGTGTTATATGGCATGTAATGTAGCCTTGGCCTATTGTAATTCATTTGCTTATTGGTTTTATATGGTGGATTTTCATTAGGGTTTTGCTTACCCTTTAGGTCCTTAAACATGTCCATGATCTAAGTAAGTTCATCTTTCTTGGGAACCCTGGAATTGTACAATTTTGGATCATCTCTCTTGGCAACCTTCCCAACAAATTTCCTGTTATTCTCAATGGTAGCAGTTGTCTTGAATGTTTGCTATAGAGTATCAGGTCTATGAGACAAAATCTCATAATGAGTTTTGTTGTCAAAAGCACTCAAATAAAAGTTAATCAGAAATGAATCAACAGGTCCGACATCTCTAAGTATTCTATTGAATACTTTATTAAATATTCTATTAAACTCAACTACTGATTCATTTTGATTATTATTTATACTTTTTAATTCATCGGATGCAAATGAAGAATCATTGTGATCTCCAAATTCTTCCAAGAACAATGTTACAAATTCTTGCCAGCTACCAATACATCCATCAAGAAGGCTTCTATACCATTCTTTTGCATCTTCTGTTAAAGATTGAACAAACAATTTCATGAATACATCCTCACGAGGAACCTCAAATTATTCAATGGTATTTTTTACATTAACTACATGTTGTTTTGCTGAATCAATTCCATTTCTTGAGAATTTAGGGATGGCTAATCTTAAATCATTAGTGATCTGATTTGGATAACCAACAATGCCAATGAAATCCAACTGCCTGTATCTTTCAATGATCATAGGTCGTCTATCAACTTGATTGTTGTTTTGATTGTTCATATTTCCTCTTTTGAATCCACCATTTCCGCCATAATTACCATTGTTCCTATTGTTTCCACCACCATTATTGTTGCCATTATTGTTGTTTCTATCTCCACCATTACCATTTCCATAATTGCCATTGATACCTCTATTATTTCCATTATTTTGGTTGCTTCCATACCCATTACTTCTTCTATTATTGTTTATATTGTTACCCCTATTGTTGTTATTCCAGTTCCCATCATTTCCCCCATTTCCATTTCTTCTTCCATTATCCTGTCTATTTCTCTGGCTTTCTTCACTTTGATCCCCATGCACATCCCTCCATCTTCTACTTCTATTTAATAACGGGTTATCAAAAGTTACAAAAGGCTTCTCTATTCTTCTCATATGAGGGGGACTATATTTAGGAGTTTCTAGCCTACTTTCCTCACCTTTAATTTTGCCTTCTATCCTTTCTCACCTAGGGCTTTGAATTCTATCTCTTTTTAATCCTAGTTTTTGCAACACCCAATCTAGTTGTCTCCTAAAAGCCTTTGCCATTTTGGATTCATCTCCATTTAAGTCAGCCATTTTAAGTATGATTTCATCCCATTTCATCTCCTCATGTTCCACAGTACTCAGGGTTCCATCATGGACACCATTATTATCTTTTGCACTTAAGGCATAGAAAGGATTTTCCTCTAGGTTTTGAAACTTATCACCAGATGAAGAGCCATCCTCTCTACTAGAAAACTTCTTATAACCCCTAAATGCCATACTTGTTGTTGATTTCTTTTCTTTGTAACTATTCTTTGGACTCAACTGATCAAGATTATCTTGTCCCTTATGCAGAGACCTTCTCCCTTGCATCAACTATATTGATAAGTGCCTAGGGGTTTCTCTCACTTTCTCAAAATACTGACTATTATTCATGTATTAAATGTAGACTTGCTACCTCTGAAGAGGAACAATATCTTCTATTAATCTTCTAGGATCTTTCCTCTAGTAGAGTCTAAAACAAACCACCAAAGACTCTTAATAGTTCCTAAGACAACTCCCTAGTAGAGTTTCCAATCTGTTGGTGCCCAAAACCACAAATTGGGAAACCAAAAACTTGCGTAATCCTTAGTTGATCCAATTAGCCTTGGCCAATGAACAAGGCTGGTCAAAGACCAAATCCCTCTGCACTTTAGGCTCCACTAAACCTATGTAGGTGTACCTTACACTTTCAAGCACAAAAGAGGTTTGTTTTGAGTGAATTTAAACTATGGGAACTAGCAATTGCATGGATGGCAAAAACGTTTTCCTACAACTATGCTAACGTAAGTATGCTTTATTGAATGCCTTTAAAATTGATAAAATAAGTGTGAATATAGTTGTGTTATGTAAAAGATTACTATTAGGACCATAAGCCATTATTAAAAAGAGTAGTACTAATAGAAATTAGAAGATTTGTTTCTTTGATAAGGAACTAATGCATACAAACTTATTCAACAAAGTTTAATAATAGACCAGTGCCTTTATCTGACCATTAATGAATAAATTTATGGACAATAATCACTATCAACACAAGAGACAATTATAAGACCATCATTGTGAAAGTTTCATTATGTGTTGCATGAACAATAAAAACCCAATTTTACATTCAATACAACATCATGTGATGGCATATCACATCAAATCTAAAGGATTTATCAAGAGGACATATGATTCCATCAAACACAAAATTACATATAATAGTCTGAAGATAAAAGCATGAAATCTTGTATAATAACTTTTGGAATAAGAATGTACACAAAAATACACTTACAAATAGTCTAATATATTCAATTTGTAGAAAATAAACTCCTCATTCCTATTGGACTTTTCTAAAACATAACACTTGTAGCCCAGCCATCGGTAGAATATTATCTATCTCTTATGATACAAAAATGATTCACTACATATATGTGAGCTAAAGGATTCAAATGAAAGGACACACCCTTTCATCTTGCTAAACTAAACTTGACTAAAACCTAACACTTAACTGCTTAACTAATAGACACAAAATATGAAAATAAGTTATGGTCGTCCAATATTGTATCACACTTTTGTATGTGATCCAAATACTTGTCATCCTTGTGAGTGTTGGTGTTGAACACAATATCCCTAACAGAGATCTCCATGGTAACCAATCTCTCCATCTGCTCACCTGTCTCCTTCATATCCAAAACATCTGCCCGGGCAATATTAAGGGATGTGTTGAGTACATTCTGGTGTTCTACAATCCAAATCCCTTTGTCCTTTAACTGATCTACATCATCCACAATATCTAGTACACCATACCTAACAATATCCTTACAATCGCTAAATTCTTGCTTAATGTCTACACCAAATGCCTTGTGCTTGTTCAACCTTCTCTGGATCTTCTCAACAATTTTCTCATCGAAACTCTTCTCTTTCAACAATGCCTTCAACCTCTTCAAATTTCTTTCATGAGAAGCCATATTATCCGGGGTCTTTTGACAATTTGTCTAGAATTCTTTGGTGACTTCCAACAAGTGCTCAAACCTGCTTGTCAGCAAAACACAAGCAGCATCTACCCTAGCAGTCCTAATTTGCCTTCTTAGCTTAATGTTTTCTTTCATTTGGTCTTCACATTTCTTTTTCCATTGCACATCAGTATCAGTTATCTATGGTACTTTATGACCATGACTTCTCAACAAACCTTCATATAAATTATTGTATTTTTGACCCTCCTTTAACACCCACTACATTTGTGCCTTATTTAGTTTTGCAATGTCAATCCCCAAATCTATGCTAACAATTGGATTATCTTCTCCCACTTTTAGCTTCATCATGTGCCCAAATGCCTTATCTACATCTATAATCTTGGGTCATTTATTTGGAGGGTATAGGGCCCAAAGAAACATTTCCTCTTCATTTGGATCATATTTCGATCCAAGAAAAATGTCATTAATACCCTGTATATCTAACCTTACATCCTTTCTATAAGAATGCAACAAGCTATCAAAAATGAAAGAAGCACTTAAGTCCCATCCTGGGAACAAAATGATACCTCCATCACTGAGAAGCTACCTCCCTCTCTGTGGTGTCATTGTGGCATCAATGTCTCCTTTCAATTTTTTAATACCTACTTGTGTGCACCACCCAAATTCTTTGCATTTGAGATACTAAGTTGCCTAACAATCTCTAAATAAGTAATCCTATCAGGAACTAATGTAGGCAACATATATGGAACACCCTCAAAACCATAAACCCTTAAAAAAGTGAAATTCTAGCATACAAACCAGTCACCCCAATTTTAATTGACCCTAGTGTGTCCAAAAGCACAGGGTCTCAAAAATCTCTTAATCTCCTATTTGATAGACCCATCATATTCTACTCCAAACAATCTATACAAGGGCTTGACAAAATATTCTTCAAACAACACATAGTTTGATTTGTCAAACCTTGAGTCCCATAGGGATACCCATAATTGAATTGGTTGGTTTTGTCCCTCTTTGTTCCTCAAAGTCACCTTTCATTCTCCTAGCCACAAACCTTGCATCTAACCATGAAACAAAACCATATGCATTAGTAATGATTAAAACTTGAAAGTATGGTTAGGCTCTATTCGTAAACTCATAAATCCTTCCTACAACTTCTCTGCCATGTAATTTGCATTATCAAATGGCCTTGGCTCATGCATTTGAATGTGTGCAACCAACACCAATGGGCCTATTCCTGTAACATCAGGAACTTCCCCAAAGACCTGGCCACATTCCCAATATGTGTACTACAAGTATTGTCTGAAGAGGGTAATTTCAAAATGAGGACCATCCTGCTCTGTGAGTCATCCCTTCGCCTTTTTTTGAATTGCTAACTTCCACACTGTCTGAGTGGTGTCTATTTGGGTATACTCTCCTTCTAGGTCTGTAAAGGATAGGGGCATGTAGGGCTCATAAGACATGCCTAAAACCTCCCGAATAGACATGACAAATATCCAGAAGAATGGATCCCCATTGGGCAATTGGATGCATCTTTTTTCTTTGTTGTACTTCTTGGTAAGAAACTCCAATAATATGAGATTCAAGAAACATTTGAGACCACCAATCTACCCAAATCTGTCATCCAAGGGTTCAACAATGGTATCTCCTTGTTCCGCCTCAGGCAGTGATATAGAAAAAAATTGTGGCCCCTTATAGTTGTCCAGATATCTCCAACCCCTTTTTACTTATCTTAGAATTGATCCTTGGGTGGAAAATAAGTTTTAGACCTCCTCGACTTAGCACCAGATGACTCCATCTAGTCAATCATGTCTTGGTTCAACTTTTTCTTTTGCACACACTCCACAGACTTTGTCTTTTTTGATTTAGTACATTGTGTATCTAAAATCTCTGACCTTTCTTTTCCCTTGTGAACCAGAAGCCTCCATGATTAAATGCTTGAATTCTAAAATTACCCATGCTTCTTATCTACAACTTCAATATTGACGGCTGAAGCAACTGTGAATAATTTTGGCACAAAAACTCTTTCTTTATGCTGGATATGTAATGGCTAGAGTCTATAACGATCAAAATCTCATCAGATTTGCTTCGTGCAGATCCAACCCATCATATCACAAGCATCAAATGATGGTTGTCATATCAAACATTCTAATGGCTAATCAATGTAACCCCACCCGATAATTTAATTACTTGTCGCCACCGGTATTTTGCATTCCTTCAATTACCTTTTTGTCTTTCTGATCAGTATAGGTCACTCCGATCAATCCATTGGATCTCGCCCCGGTTGTTTAAATTTTTTCCTCAAGGCTTGAGTTATCCTAATGGATCCACCTTTCCTTTCTATTATTCCACTTTTCTTTATGTCACATCGGGGTATGTCTCTCTGATGAAACCTCCTTCCATTTATTCCTCCAGTCACTCCATCAGCCTTCGGAATGAAGTCACTGAATACTTCATCCGATGGTCCCATTCAACATCTAACTTTCCTTTTGATCGGCATAAATTTCACTGATTGCGTCATCGTGCATTGACATAGCGTATTTTCCTTGCTTTCGATAGTTATAGTTTCCCCGATAGATCCGCCCTCTATGGAATTCTGCCCGTCACGCATCAACACAACTCTAAAAATGTTTCTCTGGTAGCGTAAGCTATCCTGATGAGTCTTCTTGCACCTTACTCTCCTTATTGGGTTTCTTTGGTCTATCGGTGTATGCTTTCCCATTGTAGTCACTTCATTTGTGTCGAGCTCATCTTTCTCATCGAGCATTGGGATAACCCAAAATGCATCTCCCCAATAATGTATGTTATCCCGATGAGTCTGCTCCCTTTCTTGCTTGGTACCACTTTATTGGAGAGAGTCTCTCTGATATAGTCGCCTTCTCTATTGGGTGCATTGGGTATCAAGGTAGCATAAATTAGGACCTCCTGATTACCTAATGTCATTGCTATGAAGACATCATCCCATCGGTTGTCAACAAGAGCTCCACCGATAACCCCATCAGGTATCGGGATAACATTTTTTCCTTGTTGCCGATAGTGTATGTTACTCTGATGACTTCGACTTCATCGCCATAGCTCGCCTCGATGGATTTCCACTTAGTCACACCTTTTGTTTCCACTCTCCCTTTCGGAAACACTATTGGTGTGAGTTACTCTGATCAACATACTCCTTTCTCCTTGTGTGATCTCACCAGAGTAACTTACACCGATAAGCAAAATTTATGCATTTTTACAAAAGAAGCCTTTCTCCAGGGATGCAACTTTTAATAAACATACTAAAAGATTTATCCCACACCATTTACATCTCTGAACATGCTCTCAACCCTGCTCTATGCTGACCTTTCAAAAAGTGCTCTTGCAATGAGACTAACTGTGAAGATGAGGATTACCAGAATGCCATTTCACTCAACACTTCCCTTGAATATGCCCAAGAGATGCCTTTTTATGAAGGCACTACAACATAACTCCTGCACATACAACCCACCAATAAATGCTCTTATGATGGAACTATATGCAAAAAGCATCCATATATAGCATTGAATATTTTTTTAAAATGTGTGCTAATAGTGTCTATATCATTTTATTTGTTTATCTCCCACAATACTAGCATTAAGGATTTTAGGGAAACTCTGAATAGTAACCCTCCCATGCATGAAGGGTTAATGTTTCTTTTATACAACCATGTTGAGGCCTCCTCAATGTAGAACTATATTACTAAACTTTCAGACTCGGATGATGAGTTTGAGAACTTAGAAGATAGTGAAGATGAGGGGTTTGATACTAAGTGGGAAGAGGATGGTGATATAATTACCTTTGCTAAAGGTTCCAGTGAGGGTAAGGACTAAGATATGGATTCTGGGTCCAAAAAAAGAAAGATGGAAAAGGGGTTAAAGATAAAAGGAGTAAGGTTCAGGAGGAAGATATTTGGATTGAAGATGATGAAGATGGTGATGAGGGGATGAATACTAATAGAGATTATGTTACCCCACCACATAAGAAGAAAAATAAGTGGATCCTTGTCATCACTAATACTAGCCCAAAGAAAGGGAATGATTCTCTGAATGTCCATTCCACTTTTTTGGACCCTAATAAAAGTATTGTGGATGTTGAAGAAGAAGGGAAGATAGTGAGGGAAGGTGATACTCTATCTCCCAATGATGAAATAATTGGTGCTAATGTGGAGACCCTGGATAATAATGCTCCTAAGTTCAACATAGATTGCAGAAAATCCCCTATCACTATGTTGAATTTCGTGAAGCCTGGGATAATGGAGTTCTGCAAGGTTATTGATTGTGTCTATTCAAAGATGGAAAATTTGAAGAACAAGCAGGAGGATTCATCCAGGAAAGTGGACACTTTAGAAGTAGTTGGAATAGGTAAGCTCAATACCCTATCAAACTACTCGAATGAATTGACCAAAGCCATCAGCGATGCAGAGACTATCACGGGTGCCTATGGTTCTCAATTTAAGGTTATGGAGGCTAGATACAATGATTTGGAGAAGCGAGTACTCCATCATGAGAAAATCCTGAAGAAAATTGGGGAACAAAGCTAAAATATTATGAAGGCCTCTACCAATAGCTTTAATGTGATGATCAACAAAGTGGAACAGATCCATTTGGAAAATAATAAAATTTATGCTATTGAGGATAAGGCTCAAGCCAATGATGGGGGGCTACTGGTCATGACAAAAGAACCAAGGAAAGTACTAGGAAGATGAACCAACAAGATAAGGAGCTGGAGGAACTAAAGAGTGTAGTTGCCTCTATGGTCCAGTTGGAGCAAGAAGCTATAGAGCTTATTATAAACCTCTCTTAGGTCTATTGCTCATGGTTGTTCCTTTGTTGTTTTTGTGCTAACCCTTTGTTTATTTCGGTCTCTTGCTAGCTTTTTGTCTTAGCCAGCTGCCTCTTTTTTGTGTTATGCTCTTTCTAGTTGGACTTTAATGATTTATCTCTCTTTATTCTTCTTGTAATAGGCTTTTGGGGCCCCTTCAAAACCTTTCTTTTCACTTAATCAAAAACATTTTCTAGTAGCAACAATGTCTAACAATGTCCCCCTTTGGTATTGATAGAAACATATGAATGTGAAAAACAATCAATACAAAGAAATAAAACATCTCCAACAAACTCCCCATAAGATCAAGTAGATAAAATAATTTTTCACATGCTTCACTCCCCCTTTGATAGCAATGCCAAAGATTCTCAATATAGAAAACCAAACTTACTATCCACATTAAACACACTGACTATTCCAATAGATTAGCAACACCAACTCATCAATCTGGACAAAGACATAAGACTATGAAGTCCAACGGATTGATGCAACTCAATGTATCTAGTTTTCATCAGGAGGGGAAGAGACTCCTAAATTGTCTCTCAAATAGACAAATGAATTTGTAGGTAAAGGTTTAGTGAAAATATTAGCATTGTATTTCTTTGTAGATACATACTCTCTCTTCACTTTGTCTTCACTGATTTTTTCTCTCAATAAATGATATTTGATTCATACATGTTTAGTCTTTTAATGTTGTACTCAGTTCTTTGATATATTAATAGCACTAAAATTATCATAGTATATGACAGTAGGCTCATCATAGATAACTCTAATATTCTTCAACATTTTCTTCATCCAAACTACTTGAGTGTAGTTACTAGCAAAATAAATATACTCATCTTTAGTAGTAGATAAGGACGTTGAATCGTATTTCTTAATCACCCATGAAACCAATTTCTTACCCAAAAAGAATGTACCACCAAAGGTTCTTTTCTGGTCATCAACATCACCAACCCAATCAACATGAGTGTAAGCACATAACATGAAATCATCATTCCTCGAATACCACAAACCATAATCCACAATCCCTTTCAAGTATTTTAATATCCTCTTTACAACAGTGTCATGTCTCTCTTTCGGATCAGCTTGATATCTAGAATTCATGCACACAACATGCATAATGTTAGGTCTAGTCTAAGTAAGATATAGCAGTCCACTAACCATAGATATATACATGGTTTGATTATCTTTCAGAGAGTCATCATTTTTAGAAAATTTGTAACCACTCACCATAGGAGATCCAGTGAGTTTAGAATCTTCTAACCCAAACTTCTTCAGTAATTCCCTCACATATTTAGTTTGAGATATAAAAATACCTTTTCTAGTCTATGAAATCTACAATCCTAAGAAACATTTCATCTCTCCTATCATAGACATCTCAAATTCTTTTTGTATATCACCTACAAACTTCATACTCAAGTTATCATCTCCTCCAAAGATAATATCATCAAAAAAATTCAACAATTAAAATGTTTTTATTCTCAATCTTGAAATACAAATTACTATTAGCAATACCTTTATTAAATCCCAATTTTAGCAAATACTTATCCAATCTAGCATACCATGCTCTAAGGGCTTTCTTCAATCCATAAAGAGCTTGATTCAGTTTCCATATCATGTCTCCATCATCTGATAATGAAAATCCATTAGGTTTCTCAATGTAGACTTCTTCCTCAAGATCACCATTCAGAAAAGCTAACTTTACATCCATCTGATATACCTTGAAATCCTTATAGGGAGAATATGCAAGCAACACTCTAATAGCTTCAAGTCTAGCTATCAGAGAAAAATTCTCCTCATAATAAATCCCTTCCTCCTATGAATATCCTTTGCATACCTATCTTGCTTTATTTCTGACAACTTCACCAACTTCATGCAATTTGTTACTTAATAGCCATTTAGTACCAATCACATTCTTATCTTTAGGTCTAGGCAAAATTTCCCATGTGTTGTTGTTACTACATCATTTATTCCTCATGACAAGAGCGAGTCATCCTATAAAACTTGCATTTATAGTCCTTATCTTTCTTGTGACACCTCGGTTCAAGTTCTTAGTATGTCTGTAAATCCTCTTTCAGTCACAAATGTTGAGTTTTAGTAATTAGTTGAAATCTGTGAACAAGTTGAACCATCTTGAACTGTGTTCAACAGGTTCATTTAGGTTCCATAGTTTCCTAGGTGTTCGGGGAAGTTTTTCATACTAATATTTTCTTTAAGTGTCTTGCAGCGACTCTCTAAAAGTTTCTTGTTCGGCAATATGTTACTTTATTTCTCTCCGGGTTTTGAACTCATTGAACCAAGTTCAAGAGGTTCAAATGTGTTCAACATGTTCAATATAGCACAAATCGTCAACAACTTGGTATAATTAATTTTCTCGACAAGATTTTCCTTGAGCATGGCATACATCTTGAACTACTTGAATGCCCATGAAGTCTGTTCAGGATGTTCATATGTGTACGAAGTTGGTGGGTCCCATGGATTTTAATGATTTGATGGTGCATTCATTACCAAATATGAGGAAGCTGAACCATGTCTTAAGTGATGTTGATTCCTGGCTTTTCAAAGTAAGTAATCATTTTGGGAACTGGCGGTTACTTCAAAAATGCCGCCATACATTCAATGCATGCATGCGATCTCGAATCCACAAACTTAACACACTCAGACTGAAAATTGGAATTATTGCATTTAATGTTTCCGTATCATTGACCTCACTAATAAGGTCTAAGGATTATTAGTGCTCTGCATTTGTTCCTCGCTGCTACACTTTTGTTTTTCCTGGATAGGAGTCTTGTTTGCTGCTAGTCATCGTCTAGTTGTTCAACTATGAAGGTGAGTCATTTTCTTATTCTCTCCAGTAGCTTTTTCTTGCATTTTCTCTCTTATAGAAAGTTTTCCTGCAATCGGTTTAGGCTTATTGCTTTGAGTTATGAAGTCCACACTACATTTGTTTGGGAATGTTTTTAGCTTGGCATCCACTAAACCCATAGTTAGTGATATTGACCTAAAAGGGGAAAATCTTGAGGTGTTGAAAGAGAGGGTGTTCAAGGTAATTGACAAATCTTTTGGTGTGGAGATTTTGAGTAGCGGTCTCATAGAAGCGGCAACTTTTCCCCCAGCCATTCCTTGCCTAGAATTGATTCGGGAATGTATCGCTAGATACAACCCAATGTCTGAGACCATTAGGAGAGACAATGGTGAAACCCTTCTTGCCATAAATCATGAAGTAATTTCCTCTATCTTCAAGATACCTGATTACTAGTTCTCCAACTTTTCCCTTGCTTAGTCAATCACTGAGTTCAACGCGGACAGAACCGGACACCATAACAATGTAGCAAAATTTTGGTTGAAGGTTCCTCAAAGAGGTGGTTCCAGGTTACCCAATAATTCTAATAAGAATCACATGTTGCCTCACATTCATGATGTTATGCTTTTGTTGCACCGGGCTAGAGGATCCGCTAAAGCTTACAACTTCGATGATTGGATTTATTGCTACGTGCAGCTAGTTTTGGAAGGGAAGCAGTATTTGGATTGGGCTGAATTGATTGTTGATTCAATGAGAGAACAACTGAGTATGGATAAATAGTTCAAACAGAACTTCTTTATGTCTTCATATCTCTTGTATTATTTGGCATGTGTTAAAGAGTTGGTTGGAATACCAAAATAGCTCACTGAGGAGGATGTTTTTGTATATGAGTTCTATCCCATGCTACGAAAGGATAATGCCTTACAGGATTTCAGAAGGGTACACAATGCTTTTCTTGGTGACTTGTGTCATGAATTGAAGAATATGAAAGCCAAAAGAATCTCTGAGGATGCAAAGACATTGATAAAGAGGTTTGGTAGTTTTTATATCCAGTTTCCATGCTTCTGTTACATAAGGGTAGGCGGCTTTAAAGAGGAGCCCTTCAAGCTCCCTCACTTTTGTTCTGACTGCTTTGTTCTAGCAGAGATATGTAGACAACCAACCTCTATAATCAAAAAGGCACAACCCAGGGATAAATGGGAGGGTCATTTTCCCATCCAATTGGGCGTGTTGTCCTATAGTTCGATGTCCAATGATTTGAGTATTGGAGCAGATCTCAGGAATTTCAATTTTTTCCTATATCCTGAAAGGAAAGGTTTCGATAATAAGGGTTTTTCTCGAAGTCTTGGTCTAATGCCATACCTCCCAATGCCTCAATTAGAGGATTTCTAGGAAGATTGTACTGATAAAATAGAGGTGTTCAAATGGGGAAACATGAGGATGGTGTTAGAACAAGTCATTTTATTGCAGATAAAGTTGGATACTAAGGGGCTCAAAGAGGACCATCTAGAGCTATTCAAACCAGGATACTTAGCCTGTGCAAACATTGAAATGCCTCCAATTGACTAGGATGAGGAAGAGAAAGATGATATATAGTTAAGGACCAAAGGAGTTTTGGAAAGGACCACGGCGTGGGTTGCCAATAAGAAAGCAGTGAAAATAGGCATTAAGTCTAATTCTGCGAGAAGTAATGAGGACCCTCTACATTCACCAAAGCATATTTCTAACAATGCTTCTATGCCTATTCATGTAGGTAAGGTTAACAAGTCATCCCAGCTTAGACATAGGTCTAATTCAACTTTGGATTTTTGTACTCCTCAGCATACCTGGTCCCAAAGTGCCACTCAAAGAAAGATGGATCAAGCAAAGTATATAGGGGTGAAAGATACGATTCTTGATGCCCAGATATTTGAAGTTGAAGACTTAGATAACGATGTTGCTAATGCTCTGGATTCTCATACGATGACTGTGGCTATGACACCACCTTCCAAAGTGATCAAAGGAATAACCAGCTCTAGTGCAACTCCTAAGTGGTTGAACACTTCAGTGAACAAAAAGTGGAGTTTTCTTCCCATGACTATTCTGATTCGGGAAATGGTTGTTAAGTACACAGAGAAGATTCCTAAGCTAAAAAGGTTCAAGACTGTCGCCCACCTGGAAAATGATGAGGGAACTAGAAAATGGGTTGCTGAAATCATCTTCTACAAACCCAAGGATGAAAACAAGGAGGCTAGCCTCGATGATTTTGAGATCATGAAGGTGGAACTGGGAAATATGAGTAGAGACACAAACAATCATTTCTTCCAGGTATTGGCAAAGAAAATGCTCACCAGATTAGAGAAATATGGGTGAGAAAAGAGAGAGATAAAGTGACACATAAATGTTCTTGCCTAGTTCATCGATAGTATTGGTTGCTTTGGGGCACTTCCAATATCTCATGCTATAGAGAACCTCAACCCAACTTCTCCAAAAAATAAAAAGTTAATGAGCCAAGTTCAATGGGACAAGAGTATTGTAGAAGCCATGGAGAAATGGATTGAGGGAATGATCAAGGATGGGGAGAAGTACATCACCGAATCCTAGAGGTTATGCGATGAGATACAAAGTCTTATCGCCGAAGTTCAAAATCAGCTTGTGCTGTGGGAGAAGGAGGAACACAAGTGGTAGAATATCTTTCCCTTGTTTGCCAAAATAGAAGAATATGGAGCTACCAAGTTTTTGATGGAACATTCAATCAAACTGGTAGCGGATGAATGTCAGCTCTTTGTGCTGAAGAAAACCATAATGTGGCAAGTGCTCACCTTCAAATCTGTGATCTTCGATACCAAGACCTCTGTTTACAAGCTCCAATATCTCCAGTGTAGTACAGTTAATGATAACAAGGTGGTTAACCCTGACCATGATTGGCAGTTGGAAATTTATGTGTCTAACACACAAGATGCAATTAGGGCTTTCTGGATAAACAAGGAGAAAATCAAGGCAAGGGTAATTTCACCCTAGAAGATATAACAAGGGTGTCCAGTATTGAGTCCATGACTTTCATTGGAAATGATCAGTTGCTGAAACAGGCCGAAAAGATGGTGAAGCACTAGTGGAATAAGGAGGCGGTGAAGGCAAAGCTCAACACAATGAAAGTATCGAACCAATCTATTATTCAAGAACTCACAACTGCCCATGACGCCCATGAAAGTAGAGAGGATGATGATGATGGAAAAGTGACATAATGCATTGATTCAGGCCCGGTTTCCTTTATTTTTGTAATTTTCCATGTATATGCAAAGACTTCGGGACATCTGCCCAGAAGACATCTTGTTGGTTTCATAACTGTTTTGGGGGAGGTTGAGTTTTCAGGGAGACCTCGCCTGTTCTAAAAACTATAAATTAAGGAAAGATAGAGAGAATAGGGGTTAGATTGGGTGACCAATTTTGGTTAGTTGTTTTTTGTTTTTCCCTCTATTTTGTGAATTTTCTGTTTTGTAGAAGGAGGAATCAGACAGCTAAATCTGGAATGGGAAAAGATTTATACATGTATTATCATGCCTTTGTCACATAAGAATATATATATACAAAGATCATACTGTTCTTGAGAGAAGGAAAATCTGTGGGTTTTGAATCTGTGTAGACACATATCTTTGCATATTCTTATCTAATCAAATAACAATAATGACCTTTCCATTGCAGAAAATTATTATTCTTCTAGTATTCCTTCCTTTGAGTGTTTGTTTTCTATTAGAAAAGATTCATGTTTGAGAACAGATTTGGTTTCTTTAATCTGTTCATTCCTTATTAAACCTATGGAAATGGTGTAGTGAACTTTGATTCAATTACTTTCATCTCTTGTATTGAAAAGATAGGAAAGATTGTTTTCTTTTTTTTTTAGAAATATTTGTGAAAAATTGGCCTCTCATCCAAGAATGAAATAGGCAGCCTTACATGCTTTTGGGTTAAAAGCTACTACTCAAATTAAATTAATTAAAATTATTACTTGAATAACTAAAATAGGGAGCTGTACCTATGGAAAATTTAGAGGGAAGTGGTTTATACAACACTTACCCAACTGTTTAGTGGAACACTTGTCTTTAAAAGAAGGCGACAGAGTTTAAAATTGAACATGTTAGGAAAAGACAAATTTGTTCACTAACAGTTGTTATTTTTAATTAGATTCAATTCTTCTTCCATATCCCTTATCCAATTGTCATCTTTGCAAGCCTCAACAACATCTTAAGGTTCAATTTTGGAAATTAAACATACCTCTTCAGTAGCTAGCCTTCTTCTAGCATCACACATTTATTTTTATCACCAATAATCTAATTTTTAGATTGATTCAATATTACATACCTCGGGGTCTTTTGATTATTATAACTTTCAGGTTCCTGTACCTCTCCATCAACAACAACAATATCTAGATTAACTGTCTCTACCAGATCATTCGCCTTCAATTCTTCAGTCTGAATAGGAGTTAGAACAACATGTTGAACATCATCATATCTGCATGCTCTGATTTATTTTTGACAATTCCCATCAACCTTCTCATTTATACTTTTTACTATCTTTCTTTATGTCTTATTTTAGCATCAATAGGCTTTTCTCTTTGTTGAATATCCCAAGTAAATTGCTTCATCACTTCTTGCATCAAACTTTCCTATATCCTCATCTCTCTTGATATAACACTTACTACCAAATTTTTTGAAATATTACACAGTGAGAATATGACCAAACCATAGCTCATAAGTTGTCTTATTGGAATCAAATTTTATATTCACTTTGTTGAATGTGTAAACAACAATGCTAACAGCTTCTCTCCGAAAAATCTTTCGAACATTCTCTTTAATCAGCATAGTACTTGCAACATCCAAGGAATTGTTGTTCTTTCTTTCAAAAACTCCATTCCATTGTGGGGTTCTAGGAGTAGATAATTATCTTCTAATTCCATGCTTCTCATAGAATGAATCAAACTCATCAAAACAAAATTCTCCTCCTTTGTCTGATCTCATACATTTCACCTTCAATCTTGTCTCTATCTCAACCTTTTCTTTGAATATCTTGAATTTATCTAATGCTTCTCATTTCTCCTTCAAAAAGACAACCCACATCATTCTAAAATAATCATCAATTAATAACATACAATTTCTATCACCCTGCACAATTCTAATTTTTGTAGATCCACATAGGTCATAATGCACAAGATCTAGAAATCCATCAGATGTATCATGCTTACTCTCGAAAAAAAATATTTTTTCCCATTTTACATTCTATACATACCAAATTAGCAGGCTTAACAATTTTAGGCAAATTTCTAATAGCTTGTGTAGAGTTGATCTTAATCATTGAATCAAAGTTAACATGACACATTCTCCTATCCCACAAATAACTTTTATCACCAATATTAAAATGAAAGATATTACCTTCAGTCTTAGTTCCTGATGTAATCTCTATACTGAAGGCATTTAGGATCCCGCATTTTTCATTCTTGAATTGATAATCATTACCTTTGTCAACCATCTATCCAACACTTAAAAGATTATGCTTCAAACCTTCAACGTACAAGACATCTTTAGTTGCATGGTTACCATCAAGGGAAATAGAACCTCTACCACAAATCACAGAGGCTTTGTCATCTCTAAATATCACCATTCCACCATAACATCTTTTCATATTCACAAAATTTCTTTTATCACTAGTCATATGATGTGAACAACCGGTGCCAACTAACCATTCATCTTTCTCTTCAACTTTAGCAACTAAAGATTTCCCCTTAGTAGTTAAGCTTGTAGAATCAAAAGGTACCAGTCCATCTTCTTTAATAGCAATAAACACAACTTCATCTCATTCTTATTCTTCATTTGCAATACCTTCATCAACAGCATAATAACAGTTCTTCTGATGCTTATACTTCTGGTTAGGCTTGTACTTAAGGCTTATCATACTTCTCATTCTTCTCATATCTATCATTCTTATCATGTTTATCAAATTCATCATGCCTCTCATATTTAGACATTCTCTCCAAGCATCTAGAAGCAAAATGTCCTATCTTATTACAAGAGAAACATTTTGGAGTCAATTTTCCATCATACTTATGAGCTCCTTTAGGAAATCTCAAAGCAATCAATGCTTCAAGATCCTCAAATTATTTTTCTTGCTCTTCCATCTCTGTTTTCTCTCTTTCATATCTAGATATTTTGCATTCTTTGGGATCATACTTCTTCTTTCTAGATATAGATGCTCTAAATGCTATCTTAGACTTTGCATGTGATTCACTAAACTTGTTTAGTTCAAATGAAACAAATTTTCCAACCAACATATCTCTTGTTGTAGTAGTCACACTCTAGATCTCATCAATAGAAACTACCTTATGTTTGTAAGTAGGAGGCAATGATCTCAACACCTCATCTTCTTCAACAATTCCATCGGCATATATGATACCTAACATGAGTTCATTCACCTTAGCCATAAAAGAATTTATGTTCTCATCTTCTCCCATTCTCAGCATCTCATACTTCCCTTTCAAACTCAGCAATTAGCAACTTTGACTTGTCTATCTCCTTCATACAAGGTTTCAAGCTTCTCCCAGATTTCATGTTTAGAATCAGTCAGGGCACTCAACAATGCTTCCTTAGCTCTGATGTTATTTTCATCTTCCTTGATCTCATTAGTACTAACTGGTCCATTCAGAGGAACATAATAGGCATTCTTTGTAATCTTCCAATAATCTTCTCCAAGACATCTCAAGTGCACCGCCATCCAATTTTTCCATATAACATAGTTACTTCAATCAATAATAGGACTTCCCTTCTTAAAGATAACACTTCCACTTCCTATTGTCATCTTAGATCTCCTCAAGTGGTAAAGCTTCTTCTTGAGGACCTATCTTTGATACCAATTAATAGCAACAATAATGAGAGAAAACTGAGAGGGGGGCTGAATCAATTTTCACAAGATTAACAAACTTAACCACAATCATAAATATAATAAACTACAATAACAAAAAGGATAAGAAAATAGGTAGCACAACACACAACACTAATATTTTGACATAGAAAACCTGGTTAAGGGAAAAACCACGGTGGGAACCTACCCATAATAAGATGATACTCTATAGTAGTATGTGTAAATATTACAATGAGGAATGTGCCTGCATTTAAGCACACTACCTAGAGCTTGTAGCTCAGAGTACAATAATCTAGAATTCTACAATCCTCAGGGAAGTCTCGCTAACTTACAATAAGATTCAGACTACAATCCTGAAGGAATGAACTACAATAATAACATCTACAAATGCCTGATGAGAGTTCTAATTAAGCACATTTGTTTACTCTACACAAATCTCTTGTCAATACACCATACTGAAAGATGAATCCCTTATTCACACATATACCACTCTCTAATAATGTGTTTTTAACAACTATATTACATGACTATATCACCTATTTATACAATTCATCAACCTTGACAATAAGGTCGGCTAAACCCTTAACTCACAATTACAAAATTACATCACACAATACAAAGATTGACCAACATACCAATATAATGATATACATGATATAACATGGACCTAAATCACATCTCCAAACACACAACATGACCAGAAATCTCACCAAGATCAACCACAACTCGCTAAATCACCAAGAATACTGCATAACATGAAAAACATCATTGAATCAACAAAATCGCCAAAAATATGCACAATGATCAATCTGTAGCATCAAAAAAAATAGGACATGATTATGAAACACCAAAAAGAACATTAGAATCATCAGCAACAGCTACACCAACCCACTTATCAAATCTTCATCAATCAACATCTAAACCTCAAGAATACTCAAACAACAACAATTGTCATGAAGAAAGATACTCTATGGAGAACCAAATCATGAACTATTTGCAATCAATATGCACAAGACCATCCCAAATAATCTCCCAAAAACTCAGCTCAAGATCCGATCACACTAGAATATACCACAGGAAATACTGAACTCTACAAAGCACTGATTAAAAAAATAACTGCAAACCAGATCATATGATATGATCAATTAAGCTTCCTAGATCACCAAAACCAACACAGAAGGATGCAATAATAATAGAAATACTCCATACATCAAATAATGAAGCCAATAAACCAATCTGCAATCATCAGAGTAATAAATCACAAGAATACGTTGACATTAATGACAACAACATATCCTAGCAGCAACAATGTCTAACACATGACACCATAAAAAATTAAATCAAAAAGAAAATCAAAGACTTGGCACCAACATAAAATAAAATCCTCAGGTTATAAGTACATATCTTACCACATATGTTAACATGTTTGATCTTTTCACAATTTTATCATCCTTATAAAAGCTAGACAATGTTAAAATGCCTTGTTATAGTCAAAGTCTTCAAAAATATTGTTTTATTGAAAGTTCACCATTGATTGTGTCTCATTTGAAACTGACTTACTCCATTAAATCAATATTTTATTGTAGACCAGAATGAAAACTTATTGCGAATTGGTTCTTCAAGTGATATTTTTATTATAGATTATGTGCAAAAAGAAGGAAGGAATGAAAAGGTCATCCTCCTCAAAACAAGCAATACCAAGGATCCACTTCCATCACCAGGTTTAGGATATACCCTTAGTTATTAATAGGACCTAACTTATTATGGGTGAAATTAAAGGGTGGAAATGGTTTATTATGGATGGAAAACCAATCTTAGGTAGATCAATAACAAACCATGATGGGGATGGACATGTTTGTTATGGAATGATAAGTTGTGAGTGTGTTCAAAGTGAAGGGATGATGTTGAGTCCTGAACGAGGGAGGAGGAAAAGTCTATAAAAATGGCATTAGTAACCCAATTTTCATCATGTTACTTGCTAGAGCACCACCGAAGAGGTTTTCACCATTGGACAAATTAATTTCCCTTTACTTTTTTCAATTTTTTTATGTGTGTCAAAAAGTGCCTATTTGTTAGGTTTTCACCAAAGTGAGAATTTTTTTTCATTTTTTTGTATTTTTAATACTTTTTATTTTTTTGTATTTTAAATATTTTTTATTTTGTTTTAGTATTTTAAATATGATTATTTGAATAGCTATGTATAGAACCTGTGAAGGTGCAAGTTGTTGATAGGATCATCCAATGGTTCTTCTGGTGTTGTTAAATGATATGCACCTGAACCATAAACTATTGTGATGATGTAAGGGCCAAGCTAGTTCAGGTCAAATTTGCCTCTTTTCTCTTTGTTGTACTAGTTTTTGGGGTATTCTCTTAGGACCAAGTCACTCACCTCAAATATGCTAGGTTTTACCCTGTGAGTGTAACTACGACTCATGTGTTGCTGATATGCTTTGAGATGATTAAATGCAATTTGACGACACTCATGCAACAATTCTAATTCTTTCTAGACCTTGTAGTTTGTAAGGAAGTTAAGTAGCGGAACAACTTCCTACACTAACCTTGAGAGGAGGGTAAGGAATTTTTTTTTTACAATTTATTATAGAAGTTATAGAAACTTAATAGAAATAAACATATTATCATGCATACCACAACACAACAACATAGTGATTTATGTGGGGAAAACATTTCTTGGAGAAAAACCCTACACTCTAGAAGAAGCCCAATATATTATTCAACAATCAATAATAGATTACAATATACTTGTAGATCAAGCTCATCAGAAGAGCACCACTAATCAAAGACTCAAAGGTAACTCAAAAGCCATGAGACTCTTACAAACAACCTCTATCTCACACACCTCATATATAGGAGATACAATACAAGAAAACCTCAAATGATATTACAAAACCATTAGCTAAAACAACCCAATAAAGTAGAGGTGATCTTATATCCATTATAGATTCCCTATGGTGTGTCAAAACACACATCAACACATGTTCCTTCATTTTATAGCTCATTTATGTGTCTGATGCATTTAATATTTTCTATTATAGGAGTCCAAACTTCTGGAGGCCATAACTTGTGAATTGTGTGTCCGATTCAAGAACCATTTGAAGCATCAAAAAGCCTATGAAGTACTCTAACACCTTGTAACCTTCTAAATTGGTTACATCCACTTTTTATGGTATTTCATAGGGTCTAAATTCCTCAAAATTAAATTTAAACCTTTCATGGCACCCTCCAAAAATGGAAACTTTAATATCTTCAAAACTAGTTATGGTCTTGCGATGAAAATTTATCAACATGCATATCTAGCCAACTAGAAGCTTTAGGGAGAATCTCACACTATTTAATGCTCAAACAAAAACTTAATTTAAATAGTAACCTCATGTAAATGCAAGGATGAGACACCATTTTCCCAACATAGTCTTCACCACTAATTAGATCACGTACAAAGATCTGTAAAGATGGTAACTCAGCCTCAATAAGAAAGATGGCTTAAACACCATAGACAAATAAATAGAGGGTAGCTCAAGTAGGTGTGTGGACACTTGTGTGATAGGACCATAGTGCAAGATTAAGTTGGACGTACTAGTTATGACCAATGTCATCGAATTTATTTTTAATGGTCTTTAGAATAGTTTTGTTTGATGGCTTAGCTTGACTATTAACTTTAGGGTAATTTGGAGTGGAAAGGCAATGGTGGATGTGGAATCGATCATAAAAATGATGAGCATCATGACTTTTGAAGGGACACACATTTTCACATTGTATCAACAAATGATGTAATTGAGGATGAAGGTACAATTTGCTTACTAGTGATTTGGATGAGAGGGACATCCTCAATCTAGTTTGTGAAATACTCAATGAATATGATAAGGAATTTATGGTCGTTGGATGATGAAGGGTGAATATTTCCCATAAGATAAAACCCCCATTGAAAAAAGGGCCATAGAGTAGCAATTTATTAAAGTTCCTATAATTATGCATGTATTAGATCTCTAAAAATCTGACATTGCTTGCATTTATTGATAAATTGGCATGAATCCTTTTTCATTATAGTCCAATAGTAACCAATCCTCATAAGTTTATTGGATAAGGTTGGACCACTAGATTAATCCCCACATATATCTTCACAGAGTTCACACAATGCGATTTGAGCTTCTTCAGTATCTAAACATCTGAGAAGAGCACCATTAAGACCTCATTGGTAAAGTGTGTTGGCTTTGATGACATAGAAGAATTTTGGTGGATGAAGGTAATACATGGATTATTGGAAAGGTTAAGTGGAAGGGTTTTATCACTGAGGTAGGTGAAAATATCAATGTACTAAGGGGAACTAGGACCAACAACAAATATTAATTCGAATGGAGTGATCCCATATGTAGGGACCAAAATATTTTCCACCAAGAACTCAATTATTATGAAATAATTATTGAAGTCATCCACCATTTTATTGTAGGGTATTAGTTTTTCATCCTTAATTTGATAATCATCATTTGTCTAACAAATCACAAGTTGAGAGTCCCCAAAAATATGAAGCTCTTGTATTATCCATACCGTAATCTTTAACTTGTTGTTAATGCCTCTTTTTTTGATAATATTGTTCGAAAAAGGGAATGATAACTAATTTTATTTTGGAATAGAATTTCCTTGAGGTGTGGTGAATAGTATGTTTGCTCTTGCTCCATGTTGTGTAAATGATCCATCAAAATACAATTGCCATAATCTTGATTTTATCATTGTGAAGATGGATTCATTTGGAAATTATAATACAAGAGGAGAATCATTGATCATTGGTGCATCTCTTAGTTGATTTGCAATGACTTTTCCTTTGATTGTGTTCCTATCAACATAATGAATGTCAAATTTACTTAACATCATTACCCACTTATCCAACCTTCCTATGAGAATTGCTTTGTTGATTAGATACTTTAGTGGATCAATTCTTGCTATGAGCTTTCTTTATCAGTTAGCATGTAATTGATGGTATGATGAAAGAATAGGTATCTGGTAGATTACTGAGAGGGGGGGGGATGAATCAGTAAACTAAAAAAATGATACAAACTTCCCAAACTTAAAATCAATCACACAAAGTAAACTTTCACTGTCAAGATTAATAGTCATAATAATACTCAACATCAATTGGTTAACTATTATACCAACTTAATAGTAAACATCATTCAACTTTTAAACATCAACATACTTTATCTCTAAATGATTCTAGTTATCATGCCTTATCTGAAGTTAATCAAATCACCAAATAAGATCATAACCACAAAAATATTCACTACATGACACAAATGTTTATATGTGGAAAACTCAAATACGTAAAAACCATGGTGAGATGAGACTCACAAGATAGCTATCTAAAATCTTCTGAAGTTTTCCCTATTACGAGCCAAACATGTTAAAGCTTTTACAATAAGTCTTGTTAAGAACTGATTCTATTAGGAATCTCTCAGTTAAGGGATTTTACAAATGCCTTGATAAAAAAAAAAAACCCTGTTAGGAGTAACCTCAGTAGAGGGTTTGAGAATCCAAGCTAATGGACCACCTTGTTAGAGGATTTAAAAGTAACCAAGCTTGCTAGAGTTTACTCAGTTAGGGGATTTCAATTCTATTGTAATTGTTATAAAATAATAGGTTTTCTTGATCTCTCTAAATAGCACTACATTTGGTTGATCAGATCCTTTTAAGCTTCAATCTACCTTTACTCAAACTATAGATTCATTCTCCAATTAGGCAACCACACACTCAACTAAGTTCTACCAATTTTGCCAACACCTTTACAAACAAATTCATCGACCTCAAATACAAATCAATTAGGTCGATAACACAACAAAAACCTAATTCTCTCATAGAGATTACAAACAAGTCAGTACAAGTGTGACCGTTGGATTTACATAGCAATTTGTACACATTCTTTAATAAAATTCTAGCCGCTCCATAATCACTGCTTCATCAGAATTGTAACTCATCACACGCTTAGCATTAGATACAATCCACTTTGATCATTCCCTAGACAATCAAACAATCAAACAATCAAACAATCAAACAAACAAACATGCCAAAACAATATGAACTTATATTCATACAATGACCACACGTGTCACCATCATTACCGCTCATCATTAGATCTTAAACCAACATACTTGATTGGTTAGGGTTTAATAAAACAATAACTCATAGGGTTTATCAGTTACATTGCATAAAAAGGTTTTAACCTTATACACCAGTTTGCTGGTTCAAATCACATACTTACATACCGGTTTACAACATTTTCCTCAAAGTTCTTCCTACCGGTTACAAGACAATATCAATAACAACAATATAAACAATATTATAAGTACCACTACCAGTTCAATTGACATCAATGACAACATAACATATCATTAATGCAATCTTCATGCAAATGCCAACAATCTCCCCCTTTGGCATTGATGGCAATACAAATATGAATGCCTCTCATTGCTACTATGATTGGTGAATAGGAATCTTGGTTTACATTACCAAGCACTCAACATGCTTTGTTTCTCTTCAACCTGTCACTGGTTTTCCTTTTTCCAATCACATAATTCTTCTCCCCCTTTGACATAAATGCCAAATTGAAAGTAAAACATGTAATTAACACTGTGCATCAACAACATACTACAATTGTATTCTCCCCCTGTGGAAAACATCCACTCCTATATCAATCCTTCTAAGATTTTGCAAGTTATTCAGGGACTGACGCAATCAACATCATTCTCAACTAACTTCATGAAGGGGTACAACCCCTAGTTGTCTTCTAAGACACTCAAATGTAGTCTTAGGTAGAGGTTTGGTAAAGATATCTGCAATTTGCTCCTTGGTAGAAACATGCTCTAAGATAACATCTTTACTTTGAAATTTTTCCCTCAAAAAGTGATACTTTAGTTCAATGTGCTTGGTTCAAGTGTGCAAAACATGATTCTTAGAAATATTTATGGTACTTGTATTATCACATACAATATTTATAGGTTCTAAGATTTTCATCTTGAAACCTTCCAAAATGTGCCTCATCAAAATAGCCTATGTTCAGTTCATATAAGTTGCAACATACTTAACTTCAACAATAGATTGTGAAGTACAACTCTGCTTGTTACTACTCCATGAAACAAGCCTTCCTCCAAGAAAAAATGCTCCACCGGTAGTGCTTTTTCAATCGTCAACATTTCTTGCCCAATCAACATATATATACACTTTCAAATCAAAGATTCCTCCATATGGATACCATAATCCATAGTCAATCATACCTTTTAGATATCTAAAAATTCTCTTGGTTGCTATCAAATGTGCTTCCTTTAGATTCTTTTGAAATCTAGCAACTATACCAACCACATGGGCAATATCCGGTCTACTGTGAACAACATAGTGTAATTTGCCAATCATTGACCTGTACTCCTTTTCATCAACAAACTTAGATTTATCTTCCTTGGACAACTTACAACCTATAACCATTGGAGTTCCAAATAGTTTACAGTCACTCATGCCAAAAGTCTTCAAAACCTCTTTCACATACTTAGATTGTGTAATGAAAATACCATTCTTCATTTGTTGTATTTGCAAGCCTATGAAATTTTTTATTTTCCCTACTAAAGACATTTAAAATTCATTTTTCATTTCACTTACAAAACTATTGCTCATGACATCATTACCTCCAAAAATAATATCATCAACAAATACTTCACTAACCAGTATTCCATCTCCTTCAAACTTGAGATAAATATAACTATAATCACTGGTTCTTGCAAAGCCTATCTTCATTATATGTGTATAAAGCCTTTCATACAATTCTTTGGGTGCCTGGTTTAATCCATACAAAACTTTATGTATCTAAATACCATGTATTTCTCATCTATCAAAGCATAACCATCTGGCTGTTCTATGTATACCTCTTCTTCCAATATCCCATTAAAAAATGTAGACTTAACATCCATCTGGTATACCTTGAACTTCTTATGGGATGCAAATGCAAGTGAAGTGCTGACACCTTCCAGTCTTGCTACTAGTGCATAATTTTTGCCATAATCTTCTCCTTCTTCTTGCACATAACCCTTGCAGACTAATCTTGCCTTGTTGCAAACTACAATACCATCTTAATTTAACTTGTTTTTGAACACCCATTTAGTACCTATAACTTTCTTATTTACCGATCGGGGTACCAATGTCCAAGTGTTGTTCTTCTTAATTTGATCCAATTCCTCCTCCATAGCTTTAACCCAATGATCATCACCAAATGCCTCCTTAGCACTTCTTGGTTCAATGGTGGAGATCATGCAAGAGTTCTCTCTTATTCTCCTTCTTGTTAGTACTCCAACATCCTTATCCCCAATAATCTGCTCAGGATTGTGATTCAGTCCCATATACCTAGGAATAACATGATCATTCTCTTCAGGTTTAGCTTCTTTATTATCATCTTCTTTTCAATTTATTTGTTCCAGTTTAACAAGTGCATCAAAATTTTCTTTACCAATTTCTGATTTAACAGTTTTAGGTTCCAAAAGAAAAATGCAAGGATCTTCATCCTTTTTCTCTGAACTGGTTTCCTCTGAGACTTCAGGACATTCATCGACATGAAAATTAGCACTCTCAATAATTCTCTATATCCGGTTGTTGAAGCATTTGTAGGCCTTACTCTTGGTGGAATAGCCAAGAAATATCCCTTCATCACTCTTAGCTTCAAACTTCCTTATGTAATCACCTCTCTTAATAAAACATTGCTACCAAATATCTTAAAATAGCTAACATTAGGTGATCTTCCATAACGATATTCATAAGGGGTCTTGTCCTTACCTCTTTTCATCAGAACTCGATTCCTTGTGTAGACAGTTGTACTTACAACTTCTTTCCAAAATGTTTTCGCTACACCTCCTTGTATCAACATTGTCTTAGCAGCTTCAACTAATGAGTGGTTGTTCCACTTTGCTATACCATTCTATTGTGGTGTCCTTGGTGCAAAAAGTTGTAATTTGATACCATTCTCATCACAATACTTAGTGAATTCAACAAAACTAAATTCATTGCTTTGATCTGTTCTCAGACATTTTATCTTTTTGCCACTCTCTTTCTTAGCTAAGGCCCTGAATGCCTTCAACTTACCAAAAGATTCATTCTTATCCTTCAAGAATGAAACCCACATCATCTTTGAACAATCATCAGTGAAGATCATGAAATATCTGTCACCATGAATGCTTCTTGTTCTTATCAATCTACATAGATCTGTATGAACCAAATCTAACAAGGGCTTTGCTGAGAAGGACTTGCTCTTGAAAGTTGAAGAATTCATCTTTCCTAATTGACATTCTTTACAAAGAGAATTAAACGGTTTGTCTAGCTGAGGCAAGCCTCTTACTATCTTGGACTTGCTCACTTTAACAATGTTATCAAGTTTATATGACAAAATCTCCTATGCCAAAGCCATCAATCATCTATTTTTACAATCAAATAGTTGCTAACTTTAGGATTAAGATAAAATAGATTACCTCTGGTTTGTTTCTCGGTTGCAATTACCTCTGGTTTGTTTCTCGGTTGCAATCAAGTCACCTTTATTCTCAAAGATTTTGCACATACCATTTCTAAACACCAGTGGGTATCCTTTGTCATTAAGTTGTGCCACACTCAGAGGATTATAATTTTGACCTTCAACCTAATAGACATCATTAGCACTGCTCTTCCATTAAGAGAAATAACTCCCTTACCTTTAACTGTATAGGGTGAGTCATTGCAAAATTTGACAACACGGCCATCAAGTTCCTTCAAGGAAAGAAATTTGCTCTGATCACCACTCATATGATGTGAACAACCACTATCAATGATCCAATCATCAGATTTATCCATCCTAGACACTAATGCCTTTTGATCTGATATCTCTTCCTTAATTGCTACAAATACAATATCTTCACTAGCATTATCATCAGAGTCTTCATCGGTGATACCATTGTCAACCACTAAAAGACAATCGCTCTTACCTTTACCCTTATACTTCTTGAATTCATCTCTCTTGTGTTCATTTTCACCATTAGGACAATTAGTTTCTATATGACCAATCTTGTTGCATGTGAAAAATTTTAAAGGTAGTTTACCTCTATATTTCCTAGTGCCTCTAGGGAGTCATTTTGCTAATAATGCTTCAAGCTCCACTAAACTATCTTCATCATCAACATCCTTGTTGGATCTAGATTCATAGCCATGACAAGTATCTCTACTTTTTCTCATAGATGGGTTAGAAACATAAGCTCTTATTGCAGATTCTGATTTTTGTACACTACCATCATAACCATTTAATTCAAAAGTAGTATGTTTGCCAATGATAGAGTCAAGAATTACCTTAGTTTTGTCAGTAGACTTCAGCTCCTGAATAGTTGCAACATGGATAGCATATACCAGTAGCAGGGTTCTCAGTACCTTACTGATTACTATGGCATCTTCCACTTTCCCTTCTGCACTCTTTCTTTCACCAACTATCTCTTCTATCCTTTGACCATACTGCTAGATATTATCACCTATGGACATTCTCGTGTCATCAAAGTTTCCTCTTAGGCTCTCTTCTTTAGCAATCTTAACATGTTCATCACCACTATAAATCTCTTCAAGTTTTTTCCATACTTCATATGCAGTTTCAAGACCATGAACATCTACATATTCAACATCAGATAGGGAACGAATAATAGCCTCCAGTGCTTGATGATTTTCTTGTTGTTCTTTCTTCTAATCATCAGTTAGAGTTATAGTAGCTGCAACATACTAAGTTTCTACATGATCCCACTATTGACTTCCCAAACTCTTGATGTAAATTTTTATTCTTTCACTCCATATCCTATAGTTATCTTTGTTGAACTTCAGACCTTCCTTCTTCATCACGATCTACAAGATCTTTTCCTCAAGCTGTTAGGCTTTTAGATTTAAGAGGGCCTAATATGATCTGATACCAATTGATGGTATGATGAAAGAATAAGTATCTGATAGATTACTGAGAGGGGGTGGTGAATTAGTAAACTAAAAAATTGATAAACTTCCCAAACTCAAAATCAATCACACAAAGTAAACTTTCACTGTCAAGATCAATACTCATAAGAATACTCAACATCAATCGGATAAATGTTATACCAGCTTAATAGTAAACATCATTCAACTTGTAAACATCAACATACTTTATCTCTAAATGATTCCAATTATCATGCCTTATTTGAAGTTAATCAAATCACCAAATAAGATCATAACCACAAAAAAATTCACCACATGAAACAAATGTTTATACGTGGAAAACCCAAATAGGTAAAAACCACAGTGAGATGAGACTCACAAGATAGCTATCTGAACTCTTTTGAAGTTCCCCTTATTAGGGCCAATCCTATTAAAGCTTTTACAATAAGTCTTGTTAAGAACTAATTCTATTAGGAATCACCTGGTTAAGGGATTTTACAAATTCCTTGATAAAAAGAAAATACCCCGATAGGAGTAATCTCAGTAGAGGGTTTGGGAATCCAAGCTAATGGACCACCTTGTTAGAGGATTTATAAGTAACCAAACTTGTTAGAGCTTACCCGGTTAGGGGATTTCAATTCTACTGTAATTGTTAGAAAACAATAGGTTTTCTTGATCAGTTTGAATAGCACTACATTTTATTGATCAAATCCTTCTAAGCTTGAATCTGCCTTTACTCAAACTGTAGATTCATTCTTCGGTTAGGCAACCACACACTCAATTAATTTCTGCCAACTTTGCCAACACCTTTACAAACACATTCATTGACTTTAAATACAAATCAATTAGGTCAGTAACAGAACAAAAACCTAATTCTCTCATAGAGATTACAATCAAGTCAGTACAACTATGACCATTGGATTTACATAGCAATATGTACACATTCTTCAAGATAATTCCAACCGCTCTATGATTACCGCTTCATCGAACTTGTAACTCATCATGTTCTTAGCATTAGATGCAATCCACAACTAAGCAAACAAACAAACAAACACACCAAAACAATCTAAACTTATGTTCATACAATGACCACATGTGTCACCATCATTACCGCTCATAATTAGATCTTAAACCAACATAGTTGATTGGTTAGGGTTTAACAAAACAACAACTGGTAGAGTTTATTGTTTACATTGGATAGAAAGGTTTTAACCTTATACACCGGTTCAACTCACATACTTACATACTGGTTTACAACATCTTCCTCAAAGTTCTTCCTACTGGTTACAAGACAATATCAATAAGAACAATATCATCAATATTATGTACCATTATTGATTCAATTGACATCAATGACAACATAGCATAACATATCATTAATGCAATCTTCATGTAAATACCAAAAGTAATGACAAAATTTCCATAACAAAAAAGTTATGAGAATGCACACACTCAATTGAAGATTAATTAAGTTCATATCCAACCTGTGTGTAATTGATATAGTTGATGGCTCATTCTTTTCTACTTTTTAATTATTGGGTGGGTTTATTTTGAGAGAACCCCTTTTAACCATTGTCTTTGTCAAATTTGTATTATATTGGAGGGGTTCATTATAATATAAATGTGGGAGGATTCTTATGGTGTCCTACAAACAAGTTTTCAAGTTGGAAATTGTAGACAAACACATAGGGAGTTCTTTCTTCCAACTTTCCCAGCACAAGTTAGATTCCCTAGACCTAGTCAAAACTGAACCAACTTGGTGAGAACTCACAAAAAATTTGAATTCTCAAGAGAATTCATTTAAAACACTTTATTACATTTGTACAAACCTTACCCATGCATTTGCAAATATCTTTGACATGTAGGAAGATAGCTTTCTTCATACCCTACCTTGTTCCTAGTAGCCTTCCTTTTTAGGACTGGTTAAAAGTTCTCCTTCCTTAGGTCATTTCTTCACAAAATGAAAGTAGTTTTGGATACTCTTTTGGGATTTTTAAATCATATCTCAAAATAGGTTTGGGTTCATTTGGAATAGGTCTACGAAAAGTGGCATCTATCACTACAGTAAGGCTCCAATTAGCCCACTTTTTCAAAGCAACCCCACTAAAGTTGCACACAACTTTCAATCCAACACTTCCAAAAGTTTTTATTCAACTCCAATTTAATATAGAAACAAGTTTGGGTTATTGGCATTATGTAAACTGATATGAGGATATAATGACATTGTATGTTGTCATTGAAGTCAATATGATGAAGAGGTGTGAACCAACATATGTGAGAACCGGTATAACACTATGAAGCGACATTTGTGCCAAAGTGAAGCGGTGTCCTTGTTCATGACGAACCAGCATATAGTTATGGGAACCATCATATGGAAGTATTGTATGACTACTGGTTGGTAGTCTCAACTTTAGGGTTTTTGATTGATGTGCTTCAAGCCTGTGTGGATCAGCCAATGATATTGTGTGATGAGTTAGCATTGTAAAGAAGAACAGATCATGTTGCCACGCAAGCCTATGTGCATGAAGGATTTTGCATGAGGGAGATTGTTCCTATCTACCTCGGGAATGTGTGAAGTCTTTAAAATGGTGATAACATGTGACGGGTTTTTAGCCACCATAAAATCAATGGAAATGGATGATGGAGAATGTCTTGAGTTTGGATCAAGATCTGCTACATTTAATGCAGTGTGCTCAATAGTTAGGATTGAACCGTTTGAATTCCTTAACCTAACAAGTTTAGGGTTTAGGTTTTATACTACCAACTTATCTATTTTCCTATAAGGTCAAAGTTGTGTCTCTTTCTGAGGTTGTTGGCAAAAGTTGTGTGTGTGTATCCAAGAGAAGGGATACATGATTCTTGCTAGACCAAAAGGAGAGAAGTGATACTTGTAGAATGTAAGTACAGAAGGTGAAGAGGAGCCTAAGCAGATCTACATTGGCATTGAGTGCTATTACTAGATCATTGTAATACCTGTTGATCTCTAACCACCTCAATAGTTGGAAAATCCCTTAATAGGGTAGCCTTAACCAGCTTGCTGAAAATCCTTTAACAGGGTAACTCAGAGCTACTGAGTTCAGAATCCTTTAGCTATTGAGTTCTTGAAATCCTCTAACAAGGTAACCTTTAACAAGGTTTAACCCTTAACCAAGTGATCTCTAACAGGATCGGTTCCTAGTAAAACCTTTTATAATGTCTCTAACCGGATAGGGTTCCTAACAAAGAGGACTTCTAAAGAGTTCAAAAATATGTGTGTCATGTGTGATGCTTTTATCTTGTGATGCTTTGCTATTATCTGTCAAGTATATGATGGTTCTGTGTTTTATGCTTGTCAATAAAACATGTTGAACTAGCTATTATTATGATCTGATGATAGATTACCTGTTTATGCATAAGGGTGAAATGGTAGTGTAGTCTCAAGTTGAGTGAAAAGCTAAGTAACCGGTTAATGCTTGTCTCAAACATTCTTAGCTTTACTAGTTGCACTCTATTTCAAACTAGTGTCACTGTCTGCCAGTCATTTGAAGTGTCTACTGTCAAACTAGTTTTGGACTATATTTTTGTCTGTACTGATTCACCCCCCCCTCTCAGTACCGGTTTGGTACTATTCATTCACCATTAAGTTATCAATTAGTGTCAGAGCATTCTCCAGGTCCTCTATGCTATAAGCTTAACTACTTGAGGTAAAGATCTCAATCTAATGATGAAGAGGGAAGGTCCAAAGTTTAACAGAGAAATTTTTAGTATATGGAAAGATAGAATGAAGATATTCATCAGAAGCATGGGTGTTCAACACTGGAGCTATGTTGAGACTATCTATGTTTCTCCTACCGGTACCCTTACTCATGACCAAAAGAGAGAGATGCAAGAGAATGTGCAAGTCATGGAAGCCCTAATTAGTAGTTTATCTGACATTGAGTTTATTGATGTTTAGGATAAGGTAAATCCCAAAGAGGTATGGGATACTCTTGAAAATATCTATGGCAGTGATGAGCATGTAAAACAAGCTAAGGAAGAAAGCCTTAGAGGGAAGTTTGAAGATATGCGGATGGTTGAAGGTGAGACCATTCAACAGTATGGAATAAGGATCAAAATCGTTGTTGGAGTTATCAAGAGTGCAGATGGTAAAATAGAAGATGCCACTATTGTAAGCAAAGTCCTGAGATCCCTATTGCCGGTCTATGCAATAAGATTTGCTGCTATTTAGGAGCTGAGATAAATAGACAAGACTAAGGTATCCTTAGACTCCATCATAGCAAAGTTGATAGCCTATGAGCTAAATAGTTTTGATGGTAGTGTTCAAAAGACTGAATCAGCTTTTAAAGCTTCTGCTATACCATCCATAAAAGGAAAAGAAGCTAGAACTAGTGGTGAACCAAGACAGAGAAGAGAAATGGATGATGAGGAGATTTTGATGGCATTTGAAGCTCTCCTTGCCAGAAAACTTCCTAAAGGAACCAGAAAATACAAAGGTAAGCTACCTTTGAAATGCTTTTCTTGCAACCAGATAGAACATATTGCTGTAAATTGTCCTAATGGCGACAACAAGACAAACCAGAAAGGTTCAAGAAATTCAAAGGAGGAAACTAGAGAAACTATTTTGTGGTAGTTGATGAAGGTGTAACAGATGAAGAATTAGAGGATGAAGAAAATGAAGATATTGTGTTTGTTGTTGTCAAGGAAGATGTGTCAGACAAGAAGGCTCTTGTCTCCTGGTTTGATAATTCCAATGAGTGGATCATTGACAGTGGTTGTTCTCACCATATGAATAGTGATCGGAACAAGTTTCTATCCTTGGAGGAGTATGATGGTGGTGTGGTTCGCTTTGGCAATGATGCACCATGCATAGTCAAAGGCAGAGGGTCCATCTCTCTAAATGGAAAGAGTAGTGCTGACAATGTGTATTGGGTTGATGGTCTCAGACACAACCTTCTGAGTGTTGCCTAGCTAAATAATAGTGGCCTCACTCTGAAATTCAAGAATGGAATTTGCAAAATCAAAGGAAAGAATGGTGAATTGGTGGCCACCGGCATGTAGACCAAAGGTAACCTATTTCATCTGAATGCAAATATAAGTACATGTCTCATGGCAAAATTTAATGATTGCTGGATATGGCATAGGAGACTCTGCCATGTAGACTTTGATAACATTGTGAAAGCTAGTAAGATCAAGGCAGTTAGAGGATTGTTGGTGCTAAGCAAACTAGATAATACCTTGTGTAGAGAGTGTCAATTGGGGAAAATGTCTTCCTAAACCTTTAAAGGTAAATCTTTCACTGCTGACAACTTGCTTGATCTTGTACATATTGATTTGTGTGGTCCCATGAAAACTAGAAGTGTGCAAGGTGATAGGTACTTCATGATTCTCACTGATGACTGCTCAAGAATGATGTGGGTCATATTCTTGAAAGATAAGTCTAAAGCCTTTGTAAAGTTCAAAGCTTTCAGAGCTTTAGTGGAGAAGGAAAGCGGTAAAAGGATCAAGTGCCTGAGAACTGATCAAGGAGGGGAATTCACTTTCGGTGAATTCAACAAGTACTGTGAATAACATGGCATCAAGAGGCAATTGTCTGCCTCCCGGACTCCACAGTAGAATGGCCTAGTAGAAAGGAACAACTAGACTATGGTTGAAGTAGGTAGAACCATGTTGATTCAAGGAAAGGTAGCTCACACCTTTTGGAGAGAAGTGATAAGCACTACAGTCTACACAATGAACTGGGTACTCATCAAGAAAGGTAAGGAGAAAATTCTTTATGAGTATTGGACCGGTAAGACACTTGTGGTTAGCTACTTTAGAGTATTTGGTAGCAAATGTTACATCAAGAGGAGTGAACACAAGAGAAAATTTGATGCGAAATGTGATGAGGGAATATTTCTTGGATATTCCACCAAGAGAAAAGCTCTTAAGTGTTTCAATAATAGGACTCAGAGAATTATGGAAAGCATCAATGTAAGAGTTGATGAAACCTCTGAGAAAACTAAGGCAGTGAGCAAGCAGTAAGTGAACTGGTTGCAACCTTCTGGGAACTAGTTGTTAGTCAACCAAGTAGCAATAACAATGTTCCTACACTGGAAAATGTAGATGCTAATACTGATGGAGATGAGGATGAAGAAGAAAAGCAAGAGGAATCCATCAAGACCATTCCTCGATATGTCAAGCTGAATCATGATCCTAATCAGATGATAGGAGATAAGGATGCAGGAATCCTTACAAGAAGAAAGGTTAGAGAAAACTCATGTATGATCTCTGAACTTGAGCCTAAATCATTTAAAGAGGCACATAAAGATGAAGAATGGATCAAGGCAATGGAAGAAGAACTTGACCAGATAGAGAAAAATGGTACATGGTCTTTCATACCCAGACCAGAGCATAAAAATTTTATTGGTACCAAATGGGTCTTGAGAAATAAGTTGAATGAGGATGGCACAGTGATTAGAAACAAAGCCAGATAGGTATGCAAAGGATATGCTCAAGAAGAAGGAGAAGACTATGGAGAAACCTTTACTCCTGTAGCCAAATTGGAAGGAGTTCATATGCTTCTTGCATATGCAGCTTTTAAAAGCTTCAAAGTATATCAAATGGATGTAAAATATGCATTCCTAAATGGTGTACTTGAAGAGGAGGTGTATATAGAGCAACCAGATGGGTTTTTCCTATCTGAAGATAGTGACATGGTATGTAGGCTACATAAAGCCTTATATGGGCTAAAGCAAGCACCTAGAGCATGGTACGAATGCCTGCATTCCCATCTTGTGAAGATTGGATTTGAGAGAACAAGTGAAGATAGCAATATCTCCATGAAGTCTGAAGGAGATCAGATCTTGATCTATGAGGTATTTGTTGATGACATTATCTTTGGTGGAGATGATAAGATGAGTCATGAATTTGCAGATGAGATGAAGAAAGAGTTTGAGATGTCACTCATAGGAGAGATTAAGTTCTTCATTGGACTACAGATCCAGGAGATGAAGGATGGAATATTTATCACTCAGTCCAATTATGTCAAAGAGGTGTTGAAGACCTTTGGCATGGAAGATAGCAAACCGGTTGGTACACCGATGGTGACCGGTTATAAACTATCCAAAGAGGATAACTCTACATTGGTTGATGAGAAGGAATACTGATCAATGATTGGTAAGTTGCATTATGTAGTGCATAGCAGATCGGATATTGGACATGCAGTTGGCATTATTGTAAGATTCTAGAAAAGTTCAAGAGAATCCCACTTGGTTGCAGTCAAACAAATTCTTAGGTATCTGAAAGGAATTATTGACTATGGGTTATGGTATCCATACAATAATGATTTTAACCTGAAAGTGTTCACAAATGCTGATTGGGCTGGTAATGTAAATGACCAGAAGAACAAAACCAGTGGTGCATTCTTCCTTGGTGGTAGACTAGTCTCATGGATGAGTAAAAAGAAGAGTTTTATCTCTCAGTCTATAGCGGAAGTGGAGTATGTTGCAACTTTCATGAATTGCACTCAGACAATTTGGATGAAGCATGTATTTAATGGCTTCAAAGTTCCTGTATCTGAATTGGTAAGTATATTTTATGACAACACTAGTACAATTAATATCTCCAAGAATCTAGTTTTACATTCTAGAACCAAGCACTTTGAGCTTAAGTATCATTTCATGAGGGAAAAGGTTCAGAACAAAGAGATTGCACTAGAGCATGTTTCCAGTAAAGAGCAGTTAGCAGACATATTCACCAAACCTCTCTCAAAGACTACATTCATATACTTAAGAGGTGAATTAGGGGTACTGCCCGTTAAGGAGGTGACCTAAAAGCATATGCTCCACATCAATCAGGTATTGCATAGTCAAATTTATTTCGGATTGATGCGTTGAAGGATGCTACTCCTCAGGGGGAGCAGCATAATGGAACAGGGTAGCTTGTGCCTCCACTTTGGCATTGTTGTCAAAGTGGGAAAAGATGTGAAGTGAAGAAGATATCTGTAGCAATTGGGGAGAAGATGTGAAGTGGGGAGATATCTTTGTATATTTCCATCAATGCCAAAGGGGGAGATTGTTGGCATTATGTGAACTGGTATGAGGATATAATGACATTGTATGTTGTCATTGATGTCAATATGATGATGAGGTGCGAACCAACATATGTGAGAACCGGTATAACACTATGAACCAACATTTGTGCCAAAGTGAAATGGTGTGCTTGTTCATGATGAACTGACATATAGTTATGGGAACCAGCATATGGAAGTATTGTATGACTATCGGTTGGTAGTCTCAACTTTAGGGTTTTCGGTTGATGTGCTTCAAGCCTATGTGGCTCAACCAATGATATTGTGTCATGAGTTAGCATTGTAAAGAAGAATAGATCATGTTGCTATGCAAGCCTGTGTGTGTGAAGGATTTTGTATGAGGGAGATTGTTCCTATCTACTTGGGGAATGTGCGAAGTCTATAAAATGATGATAACATGTGATGTGTTATTAGCTGCCATAGAATTGGTGGAAATGGACGATGGAGAATGTCTTGAGTTTGGATCAAGATCTGCTGCATTTAATGCAGTGAGCTCAATGGTCAGGATTGAATTGTTTGAATTCCTTAACCTAACAGGTTTAGGGTTTAGGGTTTATGCTACCAACCTATCTATTTTCCTATAAGGTCAATGTTGTGTCTCTTTCTGAGGTTGTTGGCAAAAGTTGGGTGTGTGTATCCAAAAGAAGGGATACGTGATTCTTGCCAGACCAAAAGGAGAGAAGTGATACCTACAAAGTGTAAGTGTAGAAGGTGAAGAGGAGCCTAAGCGGATCTACATTGGCATTGAGTGTTGTTACTAGATCATTGTAATACCTATTGATCTCTAACCACCTCAACAGTTGGAAAATCCCTTAACAAGGTAGCCTTAACCGGCTTGCTGAAAATCATTTAATAGGGTAACTCAGAGCTACTGAGTTCGGAATCCTTTAGCTATTGAGTTCTTGAAATCCTCTAACAAGGTAACCTTTAATAGGGTTTAACCCTTAACTAAATATTGTAGCCATCCCTTAATAAGGTGATCTCTAACAAGATCGGTTCCTAGTAGCACCTTTTGTAATGTCTCTACCTGGATAAGGCTCCTAACAGAGTGGACTTCTAGAGAGTTCAAAAACAACTTGTGGGTATTCATCCCCACCATTGTTTTTCCTAGTTGGGTTTCCACGTGAAAAATATGTGTGTCATGTGTGATGCTTTTAGCTTGTGATGTTGTGCTATTGTCTATCAAGCATATGATGGTTCTGTGTTTTATGCCTGTCAATAAAACATGTTGAACTAGCTGTTATTATGATCTGATGATAGATTACCTATTTATGCATAAGGGTGAAATTGCAGTGTAGTCTCAAGTTGACTGAAAAGATAAGTAAGTAACCAGTTAATGCTTGTCTCAGACATTCTTAGCTTTACCGGTTGCTCTCTATTTCAAACCGGTGTCGCTATCTACCAGTCATTTGAAGTGTCTGCTGTCAAACCAGTTTTGGACTATATTTTTGTCTATACTAATTAACCCCCCTCCCTCTTAGTATTGGTTTGGTACTATTCGTTCATCATTAAGTTATCATGGGGTTCCCAAAGTCTTCAATTTGTCTCATGTTTTTAAATCCTCTATCATACCCTTAACTTTTAGCCTGTCACATGGGAATGCCAAGCCTAGGGCTTGTATTTTATCTCTCCAATCATGACTTCCTTCTCTCTCACCACCAAAATCTCAAAAAAGATATATAATCCTAACATTCCACCAATTTTGAGAATTATTCCATAGTGGAATGTGGAGAAATTAATATTTTGTTATCAAATCCTAGGTAGCTAGGGTTTACAAGTTATTTTTACAAAAACACTTGTATCTCCCTCAATACTAGATCAAAATGGACCAAAAAATGACCAAATGAATGCATACTCACTCTACTTTCTAACTATGTGAGTCTTCAACCCATAAAGTACCGTACAAACATGTACATGATGAAACACGATTGAAACAATAAATCTATAGAAACATCATAATTGTTTGTATTAGATCTCCAAAATTCATCAAGAAACCTTTCCTCGACGCAAAGGGAGGCATTTATAACTTTCTAAGATAGTTACCAATATTCCCCAACTAATTTTTAAAAATGGTGACTATTGGGTGTGATGAATACTAAGAGGGGGGGTGAATTAGTATGCCAAAAATCTTTGTACTTAAACACTTAAATAGTTTGAAGATAAACCGATAAAATAGTTTAACAGACAAACCAGTTATCACACATGCAAACCAGTTATCACACATGCAAACCAAAATGCAAATAAAGCATTCACCCACAAAAGCAATACAACCATAACACAAGATATTTGACATGGAAACCCAAATGGGAAAAACCACGGTGAGAAGGAACTCACAAGTCACTATCTACAGAATAGAAACCAGACCGGTTAAGGTCTTACAATGTTCTTCACTAGAATAGATCCTGTTAGGAATCTCAATCTCTGTTAGGAGATAAGTCCGATTAAAGACTACCTTGCTAGAGGATTTTAGATTCACAGAAGTGAACCACCTTGTTAGAGGATTTTACAAAATGCTTTTGGGCCTACCAGGTTAAGGGCTATAGACTTGTCAAAGATGTGAGTAATCAATGAGTGTTTGATCTATCTAATAGCACAAACTGCTTGGTTAGATCTAGTATAGCTCACTGCTAATGCATTCTAGCATTACTTCAGTCTTCTCTATCTCTCTCTGAGTTACAACTTGATCTTCTTAGATAAGATCGCTCTTACAACAACTCAACAACCACCTTAAACCCTAGTCACAACATAAACCCTTTCAGCAACAACCTAAAACCCTAGACATGATGTCCTTTTAAAGGAATCTGATTTCATGTCGGTCCAATAGGATTACATTACAATTTCCTAGGTTCAATGGATCTAGACATACTTAGTAACACGACACAATAAGGACCGTCAATATGTCGGCACCGTCAAACAATCGGTGGATTGGTAACTCATCACAAAATTCTGGTTGGTAACTCATCATAGAGTATTACTAGTTGATACAAAATATTGGTTGTCGGTTTGACAAAAATGAAGACTAGTAAGAATGTGTTATACCGCTTTGCTCCCTCGTACTGCTTGAGATATACGAACCGCTTGGGGTAAACATGCCACTTCAGATTGGGAAACACATTCTGCAAAATCACCAATAGTCTAAAGACTAGAATACAAGATACTGGTTGAGCTCTAGCTCACACATATAAAGGGGATCTCAATACAAGTGTGTGTCCATCAATGACAATCACAACATAAACATCAAAAATATGCCAACAATCTCCCCCTTTGGCATTGATGGCAACACTTAGGAAAATAAAATTTTGACATCTAAGTGTTTTACAACAAAAACATGCCATTAACAAAATTGCTCCCCCTAAGCATATACACTATCCCTTAATCAATACAATGTATAGCAATTTTTCATACAGAGCATAAAGTATGTATCAAAACATATATCAAAATTTTTAAGCCAGATACTTCTCCCTATTCTTCTCCAAAATAGATAGAGTACTTCTCCCCCTTTGCCAACAATGACAAAGTACCGCTGAACAACCTTGTTTCCATTTGATATTAAAATAATAAAATTTTATGACAACAAGGAATAATACTTGTCAAAAACCAATTTATAGTCTTGCAAAAATTGTTTCATGGATAGAGATTAGGAATCAAGTAGGGAGGTGGCCACTTCTTTCTCTAATTGTATTTGAGATACATGTTCCTCCATTGCATCAACTGTGCTCATCTCCTACGTAACTGTCAAGGCATCCAAGTTCATATAATACTTCTGAAGAATTTTCAGACGTGGAAGTAAAACCAGTTGTAGCTCCTACAAATCTCTAGACTGTGTACTAATCTCTTGCTCCATTTTGGCTAACTGGATTTGGAACCGGTGAATGGTTTGCCCATAAGTTTCAAAGGAATCATAAGGTGGCTTAAATGTACTCAAGTAAGACTATAAGTCCATTCGAATCTTTTTCTTCTGAGCTAGCACATCATCGTAGAATAGATGGGGTTGACAGATTTTGCTTAGCAGCAGATTTCCCTCATCCAAAGCATCGCTTATATCCTTTTGGTCTTTTAGAAGTTTAGACCAGAGTTCATTCAACTTTTTCACCAGAGCAATATTAAGAGCCTTTTGATGCTCTTTCTTGACATTTTCATTAGCTGCTTCTAACAAGCTCTGCACCTGATCATCCACTATAGTACATAGTAGTTTAAGCTGTGCTAGTGATGATTCAGTGTTAGGAAGATTGGTACCAGGGATCAAACCGGTAAGGGTGTCTATAGCCACTTGAATTATGTCTTGCTCCTTTTTCCTCCAAATGATTTCAAGGCGCTCTTGAGCAACCTTGATGCTCTGCATTAGCTCTAACCCAATTGCAGACTAGAGATCGATAGGACTAGTGATATCATCCAGTTTGGCTTGACTCTCGGTTACCTTTGGAGTCTCCATATGTGTGCTCTTCATCGCTTCCACTGCCTTGTCTGCTTCCTCCTTCTTTTTCTCTGCTTCCTTCTTCTTTTCTTGTTCCTTGTCTTCTTCTTCTTTCTTTTTCCTCTCTACTTCCTTCCTCTTCTCCTCTTCTCTTCCTTCCTCTTCCTTCTTCTTCTTTTCTTCTTCCTTCTGCTTTTCCTTTTCTTTATCCTCCTCTTCCTTCTTCTTCTTTTCCTCTTCCTTCTTCTTCTTCTCTTCTTCCTTCTTCTTCTTTTCTTCCTTATCCTCTTCTTCTTTCTTTTTCCTCTCATCTTCTTGCTTCTTTTTCTCTTCATCTTTTCTTTTCTCCTCTTCCTCTTTTCTCTTCTCTTCATCCTTCTACTTTTTCTCATCTTTATCCCTCTTCTTTTTCTCTTCCTATTCCTTAGTCGCTTTATGTCTATCATGGGCTTGCTCACTACCCTATTCGGCTTGTTGCACTTATTCTGTTCCCTCAGAAGGTATGTCCTAAGTGACATCTTCTACATCAAGGGCATCAACATCAATAGTGTTGATTGGTTCTTCAACCAAGTTTCCTTCATCAAAAACTTCATCTGGTTTGGAAATAACCGGTTCTTTTTTTGCTTGCAGGTTGGCCATATGTGCTTTGTGATAATTGATAGCATAATCCATATGCTGATGAGTGTCTTTTTCAACATCATCAATTCTCCCCTCTAACAACCAGAGTCTTCTTCTCCTTGTGAAGAAGAGTCCTTTATTTTGGTCCAAAACATCAAATAATTTTGAGTTTGAGAGGTTGGGAAAGTATTGTGCAAAGACTTTCTCCCTAATCTCCTATTCTTTTTCAATGGCAATGTGCCATTTGTTATCTAATGCTTTATATAAAGATTCCGGTGTCTGAGATTTAACCTCTAATGGCGACTGGTCATTTTTACACAAATAAATAATGATCTCCTGAAGTACTTCATCTTTCTCCTCACTATTAAAATCATCATAATAATCTGCTAAATCATGCAGTAATTTTCTCCTAATATTCTTTATTGTCCTTTGATAATGTGTCAAAGGTTTATATGAGGAGATATCAATATTTACCAGTGTGGATGCTGCTAGTTCATTCTTCTTCATCTTCTTTGTTTGTCTGGCCTTCTTTGGCATTTCATTAGACTCAGTCTCTTCGGAGTCTGGCTCATTTGACTCAGTCTTTCTTTTTCTTTCAAAGACTTTTGTCGGTGCTACTTCCAATTTCTTCTTTCCAGGTGACCACTTGGTCACTCTTGGAGTTGTAGTAGTAGCCGGTGTCGATGCTGCAGGCACTGCCTTTGCTTTCTTTGTTTCCAGTTCTTTTCCTTTCTTAACAGAGGGTTCCTCGGCCAATGCAATCCTCTCCAGATAGGTTCTGATCCTCTTAGCCTTAGGATCAATAGGTGAGGCAATAAGGGTTGAGGCATACCCTTCCAGCATATCATACATCACCTCATAGCCCATTGGCTCCACTTCTTCCATTCTAGGCTCAACATCCTCCATTAGGCATCTGGATGGTGAAACAGATGTCATCTTCTTATTTCTTAACGATGTCATCTAAGATCCTCACCCTTTGACTCATCTTCCTTCTGAACTCATCAAAATACTTGTTCAGCACATCAGGGTAATCAGTTCCAATTGCTTGAATCCTTTCCTTGATCTGCTTGGTTACTGGTTGATCAGGAGACCACTGGACATCTCCTACTCTAGGAAAGTAGCCTTGGAAATAGAAAAATAACGCAACCAGTAGTTGTCCAAACTTGAATCTCAGTGTATTATCCTATTTAATCGACTTCAGCTTAGACAGGAGTTGCCTCGGCATACCGGTGCATAGGTCAAATGATGCATCCTCTTTAATCATCTGGTAAGCGACATTTACTACTGCAGTAGATACATAATTAATCCTATTGGCTGAGAATGTTTTGTAGCCTATCACCATGTAGGCATACTTCATCAGATCATCCTTGATAGGATTAACTATCATACCTCATGAGTCACTTGTTGAACCGATGAGCTTGGCCATTTCTATTTTGCTTACCATTCTTAGTGCTAGCACTTCCCCTGTGCTACAAAAACTGATGACTACATGAATTACCTATGGCATTATATCATGCATCCTCTCTAGGTACATCTTGTCACCATGGACTTTGCTCAAAATGATCCTAATATGATCCTCCGTAAAGCCTTCTAGAAAGTATACAACATTGTGGAGTTTCTTCTTTTCTAAGATACTGTATTCCGGTTTGATTTTATTGTCCTTGCCACAAAATAAACCTAACTAGATGTGAATAGATAAAGACCCTAGGTCTTCTATTTTGCAATCAATATAGTCATAAATTCCTCTTCTACTATTACTCCAGCCAGAACTTGTGATAAGGCATTATACTTTGACTTCCTTTGAATGAAACTTTCTGACTTAATGGATGTACTAGAACTGGTATGAGATGCGGAAGCCATTGTAAAGTATTTCAAGAACACAAAAAATACCTTTAAAATGCGAATTTAGGGCTTCCTGATTCTGCTTCACTCCACTCTCTATCAGTTGCCAAATCACCGCTTTGTGTTCTCCATGACCGTTTGCAAACTGAATTTGAATCTCTTTCCAGACTTGTTAATTTCTTGAAATCTTAGCTCAAATCGCCTTTTCTTTGCTTTGCACTTTGAAAAAATTTCCTTCGCTCGAAAACAAATAGTGAGAAATGATTTGAAATATGCTTTTATACATGTCTCTCACCTACTACCATTAATGCTCCTCTATTAGGGCGTAAACCCTAATTTGCCTCTTTTACCATTTCTGATCTTTTGCCAAGTGATAGGTATCACATACTGGTTAAGGTCTTTTACCAGTGTAACTAGGGGTTCACAAACATTTTGCAGTTTGCTCCCCCTAAGCCTCTTTGGAGCTTAGTTTGTCAGTTCTGATATTTCCACACTAGGTGCAGAAACTGGTTCCTCTTCCAACATTGCTGGTTTCTTCCTCCAAGTTTTGTTCATGTCCGCTTGAACTATTTCAACATCAATTTCTCCTTCTTGAGTGACTGATATATCATCAGATATACTCTTTCTACTTCTACAGAATCTTGCAATGTGACCCGGTTTGTTGCAGTGATAGCAAACCAATCCAAGTTCTCTCCAAGGTCCATTGTTCATGTTTCCATTTTTCCTTCTGCATGTAGCAGTAGTGTGACCATGTCCATGACAAATCCAATAGTTTTCTCTCCATCCAGTTGCCAGTTGATAACCATTGTTGCTTGACTGATAATTGTAAGCATTAAACCAGTTAGGGTTCCAGTTCACAAAAGATTTCGGACCAGATCCTTAGGTCCTCTGAGGATATCTTCTGGTATTGTTCATGACAGACTTGCATTCAGATGCTCTATGCCCAAACTTGTTGCATGCATAACAATGGCCATTGAACTTATTGGATCTAGGTACATTGTTGATAAAGTAAGGAAAATTATTGTAGGCTTTGCTCCTACATACATTGGTAGTGTGTCCTTCTTTAAGACAGTTAAAGCAAACAAGTTTGAATTTTTTCTTACCTTTTCCTTTGAGTGTCGGTTGCTTCTTTGATGCTTCAACATTTGTTCCTGAGGATTTTCCTTCCTCATGTCCAGAGAAACCAAGTCCATTGGTATTCTTTACCAGTCTAGATGACTCAAGCTTTTGCTCTAGCTTGACAGTACTTTTGCTGAACTTAGCAAGTATTTCCTTTGACTCAGAAAGTTCTTTGGAAATAGCAGTATTTGTCTCCATTAGGCTTGCATTTTTAGAGATGGCTATGTTTAGTTCATCTTGTACTTCTTCTTTTTCCATTCTGCTCTAATGTAGGTGAGCAGTTAGTGCACTAATCTCTTGTTTCAACTTGGAGATCTCATGATCCCTGTCCTTTACCAAATCTTCAGCATTTCTCCGGTTCTCAAGTTCTTGACTAAACCAGATAGTCAGTCCTTCCAACTCCTTTCTCAGATTGGAGTTTGAATCATTCAGCTTATTTACTTCTGCAATCATGGCTTCCATATTTGCTTCATCTTCAGAACTATTTTCAGATAGCTCCATCATCTTCTCTGCATGTTCTCTCCTTTTAGCTTGAGATGCCTTGTATTTGACCATAAGATCAACATAGGCTTGCTCAGACTGAGTGAGCCATTGAGTAAGTTCCCTCAAGGTGTATTCCCCCATATCTCTTTCCAAGTGGTTAAACTTATAGAAAGGTAGGCTCTGATACCAATTGATGAATACTAAGAGGGGGGGGTGAATTGGTATGCCAAAAATCTCTGTACTTAAACACTTAAATAGTTTAAAGATAAATCGGTAAAACAGTTTAATAGATAGACCAGTTATCACACATGCAAACCAAAATGCAAATAAAGTATTCACCCACAAAAGAAATACAACCATAACACAAGATATTTGATGTGGAAACCCAAATGGGAAAAACCACAGTGAGATGGAACTCACAAGTCACTATCTGCAGAATAGAAACCAGACTGGTTAAGGTCTTACAATGTTCTTCACTAGAACAGATCCTGTTAGGAATCTCAATCTCTGTTAGGAGATAAGTCCAATTAAAGACAACCTTGCTAGAGGATTTTAGATTCATAGAAGTGAACCACCTTTTTAGAGGATTTTACAAAATGCTTTTGGGCCTACCCGGTTAAGGGCTACAGACTTGTCAAAGATGTGAGTAATCAAAAAGTGTTTGATCTATCTAATAGCACAAACTACTTGGTTAGTTCTAGCATAGATCACTACAAATGCATTATAGCATTACTTTAGTCTTCTCTATGTCTCTCTAATTTACAACTTGATCTTCTTAGATAAGATCGCTCTTACAACAACTCAACAACCACCTTAAACCCTAGTCACAACATAAACCCTTTTAGCAACAACCTAAAACCCTAGACATGATATCCTTTTAAAGGAATCTAATTTCATGTCGGTCCAATAGGATTACTTTAAAAGTTCCTAGGTTCAATGAATCTAGACATACTCAGTAACATGACAAAATAATCACCGTCAGTATGTCGGCACTATCAAACAATTGGTGGATTGGTAACTCATCACAGAGTATTACCGGTTCATACAAAATACCGGTTGTCGGTTTGACAAAAGTGAAGACTGGTAAGAATGTGTTATACCGCTTTGCTCCCTCATACCGCTTGAGATCTACGAACCGCTTAGGGTCGACATGCCACTTCAGATCGGGAAACACATTCTACACACATTCTACAAAATCACCAATAGTATAAAGACTAGATTACAAGATACCAGTTGAGTTCTAGCTCACACATATAAATGGGATCTCAATACAAGTGTGTGTCCATCAATGACAATCACAACATAAACATAAAAAATATGCCAACAAGGTGCACTTTAATAAGTTTTTTTTCAACATTAACTTGCGAACTTGCAAAGAAACTTTTGCAAGTATTTACATCTTCTTTTTAAAGTTTGTCTAATGACCCTAAATGAGTAATCAACCTATATATGCATAAGTAGGCCAAAATAGGAATTTTACATCGTTAGTTACCCTAGGTGACACTTTTACAATATTGAGAAACAATATAACAATATATTTCCAAATAGGGTCAATGACCAATCCATCTCACCCATTGGGTTCCAAACCTATTATAAATGGTCCATAAGACCTTATTTAATATAAACATGAAAAATCACATGGAAACCACATCAACAACCCTTATGGAGGCATAACAACCCTTGAGTGCCATTAGGTCATCCTACACCATACACTCAGGTAGGAACAGAACTCATGTCCATTGACTATCATGTTGAAACACCAAAAGATGCTTGATCACATATTTTCTTAGTTCTCGAAGTGTCTTTTCATCTAGTGACCCCTTCCATTATATTATGTATTGAATATTGGTGTCCTTTCCAGACTTGAATTGTCCAACATTTTGTTGCACCTCCTCAAACTGACTTGATGACTATCCCCTGACTATTCTTTCATCTGAGACTGATGCTAAAATTGCATTTATACCTGCAACCATGTCTCTATCAATCATATCCTTGATTGTCCTCTCCTCCACTCTTGGTGCATACCCAAACTTACTCTTTTTGCTTACAACTTTTCCTTTTAGCTCTATCATCAAACTCTCTGCCTTATCAGACCTATAAACTAGTGTCTCGTCATACTTAAGTACCTTTGTTTTGATTGTATATGAGTACCCACCAACCTCTTTTTTCCACCAAATGAAATACCACTATTTGTATCATAATTCCACCATACCTTTCCAAGAATTCTTGCACCTTCAAGATCAATTAATTCTTGACCTTTATTGTCTCAGATTCTGACACCAACTTAGATACTCTTTTCCTCAACATTGCATCACCCTTCAAATCCTCAAGCATTGAAGTGGCTGCACATGCATCCTCTTTGTCCTCCTCAATCTTTACAAACTCCTTCTTACCAAAGATGATTTTTGCTTCCTTGCCTCTTGCTTCTTCATTCTCCTTCAATGGGATTAGTTTGAAAGAGAATCCATCCTTCTTAAAGGTGTAGGTATTCTCCCTACCATCATAAATTGTTTTTCTATCAAATTTCCATGGCCTACCAAGAAGTAGATGATAACAATCCATAGGTAGAACGTCACAAAGTACCTTATCTCTATATTCACCAATCTTAAACTTAATAAATTCTTTTTCATTAACCAATAAGGACTAATTATCATTTATTCAAGAGTCTCTATATGGTGCTTGATGAGGAAATATTTGTAGTTTTAGTTTGTCTACCATTTTACTAGACACCATATTATCAGTTGAACTAGAATCTATCAGTACCTTGCATATCTTACCTTTGCATTTGCAATTGATCCTGAATAATGCTATGCTTTGTGTCCTCTCCTTGTCCTTGGATTTCTTCAAGAGTGTTCTTCTTAGCATCAATGCCTCTCCCACTTCTGGAACACAAACATGACTAGGAGAGTTTACACTTTCACCTTCCTCTTATTGCACTATTTGAACCCTCTTTTCACTTCTTCTTTCAACTCCACTTGATGTAAAACTTTGCTTCTTAGGACACTTTAGTGTCAGATGTACAAACTCATTACAGTTATAGAATCTTCTACCTCCACCAAATTTTCCTTCAAAAACTCTAAATCCACCTCTTTGATCAGTAACCTAGTGCTTACCTTTTCTTCTATCTTGTTGATCTTCATAGGAGTATTTGAATGTAGTGAAGGGTCCTCTACCCCCCTAATTTCTGCCTCTTCCTCTTATGGACTTGTCTTGTTTCCTTTTCAACTTGTCCTCAACCTTGATTGCCAACTTATAACATTCCTCTAACATCCTTTGTGGAATGAGACTCAAATCATCTTGGATGTTGTTTCTTAGACAATTGAGATATCATGCAACTATCTCCTCTTCATCTTCTTCATGCTTTGTCCTTATACTCAATTTGTAGAACTCCTCAATATAGGCTTGCACATCTAGTTCCTTTTTCTTGAGGTTTAGCAGCTTTTTGAACAACTAAATATTTTAATCACTAGAAATTCCTTTCAGTATTCCCACCATTCTATCCCAAGAAGTTGTCTTGGTTCTCCCTTTCTTTCTCCTCTTAGTTTGCACAAATTCCCACCAAATAAAAGCATGCCCCTTCAACTTTTATTTTTCTATCTTCACCTTTTGATATTATTACACATCTTCACAATCAAAATGATTGTTCATTGACCCTATCTAGTCTAGGATCTCTTCTCTATCCAAGTTCCCTCCATACATGAGTAAGTCTACCTTGGTCTTATGACCTTCACTCTTAACTGCATTCAAAAGCCTAGCCATCCTCTATTCTCTAGGGTCCACTTGATCCTCTAGCTCCCTTTGGGGTTCTTCTTCTTCTACTAGGTCACTCACATCTATTTTGACCTCATCCCTTCTCTGGTTGGCTTCCAAGACTTCTATTCTAGTAGCCATTCTTTCTTCCAATTCACTTAACTCTTGGGCATGCTTCTCTTTGAGTTCACTAACCACTCTTGCAATGTCATTCTTTGAAGGCATATTGTCCCCTCACAGCTACAACTAGTTATTCTCCCCACTTCAAACTTCAACATTCTCCTTCTTTCCCAATCAAAACCTAGTCTATGATACCACTTTGATGCAGAAGTGGGAGGATTCTTAAGGTTTCCTACAAACAAGTTTTCTAGTCACCAAATGTAGACAAACACATAGGGAGTTCTTTCTCCCAACTTTCCCAACATACTAGGTTCCCTAGACCTACTCAAATCTGAACCAACTTGATAAGCACTCACAGAACACTTGGATTCTCAATGGAAGCCATTTAAAACACTTTAGGACATTGGTATTGACATTTTCCATGCATTGGCTAGTGCAGGAGCACCCAACGGTCCTAAGAGACCTCATGAGTAAATGTGTCTTGTTGAATCTAGATGAAATAATAAGGTCATTTTGATCAATATGTGATGTAATAAGGCCATTTATGGTCCATGATGTAATGTTCTAGGTCAATATGTCATGTTGTCTAGTTGTATCAAAAAGTTCTCAAATTGTGTGAAATATTGCCATATGAGAATATATATGTAATAATGATCCATATTGGTGTGGTGATCACTTTTTTGGGTGTTATTATATTATTTGGCTCCATTGGAGATGTATTGATCTCATTATGTGATGTATAAGAGTCTAAAGTTGCAAAGTTGTCATATAACAACTACTTAAGTTGTCATTTTTGACTTCCAATGGTCATTATTAGTTTTGAAAGTTTTTTAGGAGGTTGATGTCAGTTGGATGGAAATTAAAAAATTTTAAATACTCTTTTACATGCTTGATAATGTTTTTGGATGGTCAAAATTTATTGTCATTGTAATTATTTGGAGTTTGACAATGAAATACAAGGTTTTCCTTGCAGTTTTGGTCTAAAACCTAAACTTCCAATTGTCGTAACTTTTCATTCATAGAATCTTTTGAACTAATTCTTTTCGTAATTGATAGGGAAATGTTTTAACTTTCATTTGGAAGTTATTCGAGGTTCCTTCAATTTGTTTTGTGCATTGTATATTGATTTTCCTAAAACCAGTCACTTTTGCCAAGTTTTGTAAGGGTTTGAGGGTCATAATGAAGAATTGACCCATTCCAATTTATGTATCTACAATTTCTTGTGGAATGGGTCTAGAAAGTTACATTATATGTTTTTCTAATACTATGAGTGTAGGTATGTCCATGGAGATGTTATGGTGAAACCCTAGGGTGAAGTGTGGTGACGAATTGTGTGTTGAGTAAGTGGAAATTTGGTGCCATGGATAGGTTTAAGTGAAATAATTGAGCGAGTTGGTGTTTTTCTGGTTTATAGATTCTGAGAAAATCATGTGGATGGTGATTGATCCATTTTTGGAGTTGTGAAGTGTTGGAGTGGTGTGTTTGATAATGCCCTAGTTTATAGTCCAAAAAAGGAGGGTTTGTGTGTTTGGGAGTGTAAATGTTCACGAAACTATCTAGAACCTTAAAAATATGTTTATTTTAATCCTTTAGTATTTTTTTTTGGGGTGTTGAGGTGTGGTGATGAGTCTTTCAGTTAGTTTCTTTGTAAAATTGGACTAATTAGCCTAGTTTCATGCATATCAGGGTGCTAGTTGGTATAGTTTGTCCAAAGTACCTATACCTAAGTTTTCGATATGTGATAGAATTCCCAACTGGGTGTCAAAAAATGTAATTTTTTGGGAAAGTGGTTTCCAATAATTTGGATTTAAGTTGCAAATGCTCGTTTGGTAGGGCTAATTGGAATACGCCTTATAGAGCAGTCCGAGTGTAATGAAGTTAGAATCCAAAGTTTGATGAGTGTAGAACCTTTTTTCAAGTTTATGTGATTTTTTTGAGACCTTTGGATGTGTAAGATAATCCTTTGTAGTTAGAATCCATAGTTCAGTGCATTGGGTGAAGCCTAATGATGGTTGAATATCAAACATAGTGAATAGATTGTGAACCTAGTTTAGGAAAGGGGCTGATAATAACCCCCTAGAGTTGATTAGGACCAATATCCTCTACATAATATTGGTATCAAAGGAGAAAGTAGGTCCTTTTTGGAACATTGTGTGGTTCCTTTAGTTAGGGTTTGAAGATAGTGTGTGAAGATGCCTCCAAAGAACTAGATGGGTAGAGAGGTGCAGGAATCAACAAATCCATTGGAAGAAAGAGATAAAGAGTTGAGATGGTATAGAGAACATGATGCCTCAAGGGAAACAGAACTAATAAATGTAATTAGAGATAATGAAACAATACAAGCAAGGTTGGAAGACTTAGAGAGGAATCCTATAAGGGATGAGCAAGTTAATCAAGAAGGAGATTTTGAAGCAAATGAGAATCTGCATGGAGGGAATGAAGAAGATTTGGATCCTCATGAGAATAGAATGGTGAGATTACTTAAGGTTGTTTGAGGTGGTGGAACTAAAACAAACATTGAGTTGCCTATATACTTTGGGAAGATGGATGGTGAAGAAGTGTTGGGTTGGATAGATGCCCTTGAAAATTACTTTGAGTATGAGAAAATGAGTTAGGATAAAAAGGTTAATTTTGCTAGGACTAAGTTGAGAGGAACAACATTGACATGGTGGACTAGTGAGAAGGTAGAGAGAGTGGCTAAAGGAGGAACAAAAGTTACTTTTTGGAATAGAATGGAAGCTATGGTGAAGAATCAATTTCTTCCTTCTGATTATGCAATTCAAACCCGAAGGTTAAGGTAGAATTTGAAACAAAATGATCTTGATGTGATGAATTATACTAAACAATTCTACAAGTTGAGTATTAGAAGTGGTTTAGAGGATGAAGAAGAAAAAGGAGTAAGGTATCTGAATGGGTTGAGGTATAACCTACAAGACGAAATTGGTTTAAATGTTCCTAAGACATTAGGTGAATTTTTTCAGCTTGCAATCAAGGTTGAGGAAAGAGTTAAGAGGAAACATAAAAGACAAAGTGGTGGTAGAGATAATGCAAATAGAGGAAGAGGTTATTGGTATTATTGGAATAATTGCTGCAAATGAGGTGATGCAGTTGAAGGATGATGACTAAACTGGTATAGGTAGAAGATAGAAGAAAGAGATTTTGTGGATAGATGGAATGATTAGTTACTTGTGTTGTCATTGATGGAAACTTATGTCAACCAATGAGAAATAATGTCTGATGATGTTTATTGATGGTTTCTGATGTTTTGCTCTACTGGAGATAGGGTTTACCAGCAAAGAATAGAATATTGTGAAATAAGACTTTAACTGGTAAAGAAGAGATGTTTTGCTTGAATCAGGTGATCGGTGATGATTGGTGATTAGCAGTTTGAAATATAAGCTTGTATGATGGATTTGAGTATGTGACCAGAACCTCATCCTGTATTATTTACCGAAAGGCATGGTTTGAATTTCTGATGAATTTTTGCTAGGGTTTTAGTATGGTTTAAGGACCAGTGATGAAACCACTCAACTATTAATGATTTTTGATATGATGGTGATCGACAACAAGTCTACATGACATTGGTAACATGGCACAACCCATGTGGAAGATTGAATTTCTATTTTGGCATGAACTAAGGAAGAATTTCTTGGGAAATAGCGAATCGCTTTGGAGAGAGGTTTAAAGTTTTGACTCTAGTACAGATCAGATTTTTGTGATGACTTATACTCAATGAATGGTTGATATTGTATTGTAAATTATTGTAATGATCTGGATGATTATTTGATATGATCTATATTGTAATTTCAAGATGTAATTAGGGTTTATTGGCCGACCTATTTGAGATGTCTATTTAGGATGACACAATTGATGTTTTATGTTTCGATGGTCTTAAACAAGAGTGTGATGTCGTACAGGAGAAGAGAGAGATCTTCCTAAGTATTGCAGATGGTGGAGCATAACTGGATCTGATTTAGCAAGTTGAAAGTGTAAAGTAACAGATCACTTTTCACTGTTGTTCCCTAATAGTTATAGCATCTTAAATCCCTTAACCAAGTAGGTCCTAACAGGCCTTATACATTTAAGTCCCCTAATAGGGAAACTCTAAAAAGTAATGGAAAATCCTCTTAAGAGGTTGATCCTGACACATCACTAAGCTCCTAGCTAGAATGATAGGTAAATCCCTTAACTGAGTGACTCCTAACAGGGTTGCTCCTAACCAGGCGTATTGTAAGCTCCTAATAGAGCTATGGTCCTAATAGGGCATACTTCAAAAGAGTACAAAATATTTGTGGGTACCAACTCCCACCGTGGTTTTTCCCATTTGGGTTTCCACGTCAAAAAAATATGGTGTTCATGTGTGGAATTATTTTCATGTGATGTTTATTGGTTTCATGCATTATTTCTGATTACCGATTAAATCAAGTTGTGATAGTTTATCTAAGATTAATAAGTGGTTACCAGTATTGTTAATGACTTGATAGATGAAGCATTCTGATTAGGTAAGAAGTTGGTATAAGTATTTGTTGATCTAATATTGAGTTGGTGAATAAATTGATTAATGAGTTTGCATAAGTGGCAGATTATTTTTTTAACTGATAAAGAGAGATATATTTGATTAGAGAGTTGATTTATGTGCTGAATGATTTAAGATCTATAATAAAATTGATTTCAAATTGAAGTTATAAATTTATGTTAATAATGATTCAGCACCCCTCGCTCTTAGTATTAATGGGATCCTCATTGTATTAATAGAGGCTCTAGGAATAACAATGAAATCCAGGGACAAGGATATGTCAGTAAAATCAAAGAGAAAAGCGTAGGTCAAAGAGGTGGATTTAGAGGAGGTGCAATATTTAGAGTAGGTAGAGGTTCAGGTGTATTCACAGGTAGATTCTATCATTTTAATGAGTTTGGGAATCCATCATTCAAGTGCCCTAAGAAGACTTCAAGTGTTGAGAAGAAGAATGAAAGGAGAGCTCAACTAGTGCAAGAGGATGAGGGAGAAGATGTCACAACTTGTAAACCTGTCATACTGTAGTTAGAGGTTGGAGAGATGTTGATGTTTAGAAGAACACTATTGAATGTGCCCAAGGAGAAGCAAATGACACCAAGAAGATCTCTTTTCAAGATCCATTGCAAGAGTAAAGGTAAGGTATGTAAAATGATTATTGATTTTGGTTCTCAAGACAATATAGTTTCTCAAGAAATAGTAGATAAGTTGCAAATAGAAAGGTTGCCTCATGAAAATCCTTATAGAGCATCTTAGGTGAATGATTAGCAAACACTTTTGGTAAATGAGAAAGGTTATGTTAATTTCAAGATTGGGGATTATCAAGATAGAGTCTTGTGTGATATATTACTGATGGATTACTGTGATTTACTATTACAGAGACCTTGGCAATATGATAGAGAGTCAATGTTTGATGGGTTTAATAATTCTTACACCATCAAGAAGGATGGAATAATATTTGTGCTAAACTCTTTGCAGGATGATGATGTAGTTCGTAAGACTTCCAAGGTTATCTTCATGAAAAAGAAGGAATTATTGAGTCACAAGGATGAGAGGTATAGTGTGAATGTGTGTGTTCCTAGTGTTAGAGGAACTAAGGAAAAAGGTAAAGGGGTAGTTGACCATCCCTACCAGCAACAAAAGGAATTTCATGATAGTCATAAGGTGTTAATGCATACCAAGACCTCAGTGCAAGGTCTAGGACATATAACTTTAGTTGGAAATCAAATTAGTGTGATGGTTGGGAGCATAGAATATTCCTTGAATGGTAAACCATTTGTTGATATCATTCCTAATGTGTCCAAGGAAGTGGATAAGAGGTCATGTTCTCATTTACAGGTCGATGGTGGCTCTAGACAATAAAGGAATGAGTACAAATGAAAGAGATTAGTAGATAGATGTTGGAGGACTAATAATCCATGGAGTTTTGATGCAGGTGCAGGTCACTGGTTGGTGAAAGAAGCATGGGATAGCAAGGAGTTGTTGTTGTAGCAGTCTAGTGTGCAAATGCATGGTCGAGTTGGCAAATATTTTTATTTTTATGGCCAAGACAGTGGAAGACCAAAAAGGAGGATGAATGGAGTAAGAGGAAGACCCCTTTTCAACACATTCTCTTGTGACAAGAGACTTTATTTAGGGGGGGTGTATGGTGCAAGAGCACCCAAGGGTCCTAAGAGACCTCATGAGTAAATGAGTGTTGTTGAGTCTAGATGAAGTCTAATAAGGTTATTTTGAAAAATATTTGATGTAATAAGATCATTTATGGTCCATAATGTAATAGTTTGGGTCAATATGTCATGTTGTCTAGTTGTGTCATAAAGTTGTCAAATTGTGTCAAATGTTGCCATATGAGCAAATATATGTAATAATGCTCCATATTGGTGTGGTGATCATGTTTTTGGGTTTTATTAGTATTTTAGTTCATTGGGGATGTATTGATCTCATTATGTGATGTATAAGGGTCTAAAGTTGCAAAGTTGTCATGTAACAACTAGTTAAGTTGTCATTTTTGAATTCCAACGATCATGATTAGTTTTGAAAATTGGTTAGGAGGTTGATGTAAGTTGGATGGGAATTAGAAAAGTTTAAATACTCATTTAAATTCCTATTAATGGTTTTTAATGGTTTACTTTTATTGGTATTATAAATATTTGGAGTTTGGCGATGAAATACACAGTTTTCCCTATAATTTTGGTCTAAAACCTAAGCTTCCAACTGTTGTAACTTTCCATTCATAACATATTTTGATCTGATTATTTTTGGAAGTGATAGGGAAATGTTTTAACTTTAATTTTAAGAGGATTTGAGGTTCCTTTAATTTATTTTTGTAATGCATTTTATATTGATTGTCCTAAAACCAGTCACTTTTGACAACTTTTGTAAGGGTTTGAGGGTCATAATGAATAACTGACCCATTCTACTTTATCTATCTACTATTTATTATGGAATGGGTTTGAAAATTTGTATTATAGTATTTTCTAACATTATAATTATAGGTATGGCCATGTAGATGTGATGGTGAAACCCTAGGGTGAAGGGTGGTGAGGAATTATGTGTTGAGTAAGTGGAAATTTGGTTCCATGAATGGGTTTAAGTGAAACCATTAAATGAGTGGGTTTTTTTATGGTTTATAGAGTTCTTGCAGTTCATGTGGATGGTTACTGATCCAATGTTGGAGTTGTGAATTGTTGGAGGGGTGTGTTTGAGAAATCCCTAGTTTGTAGTCCAAAAAAGGAGGGTTTGTCTATTTGGAAGTGCAAATATTCATAAAATTGTCTAGAACCTTAAAAATATGTTTATTTTCATCATTTAGTAATAATTTTTTGTGTTTTGAGGTTTGGTGATGAGTTTTTGTGGTCATATCTTTGTAAAAGTAGGCTAATTAACTTAGTTTCATGCGTAGCAGGGTGCTGGTTGGTACGGTTGGTCCAAGGTACCTATACCTAAGTTTTGTATATGGTGTACAAATCCCAAATGAGTTTCTTAATATGTAATTTTTTTTGCAAGTGTTTTGGAACAATTTGGAGTTAAGTTTCAAATACCCATTTGGTAGGGCGATTTGAAATAAGCCTTATAGAGCAATCCGGGTGTAATGAAGTTAGAACCAAGACTTTGATGAGAGAAAAGCATTTTGTCAAGTTGATGTGAGTGTGTTGACACATTTGGATGTGTTGGATAAGCCTTTGGAATTGGATTCAATAGTTGAGTGTGTTGAGTGAAGCCTAGTGAAGGTTGAATATCAAACAAAGTGAATATATTGTCAGCCTAATTTGGGAAAGGGGTTTATGATATCCCTCTAGAGATGATTAGGACCAATATCCTCTACATCATTGGAAAATTTCTTTAGCATGTAGAAAGATGATTTGCTTCATAACATACCTTGTCCCTAGTAGCCTCCCTTTTAGGATTGGTTAAAAGTTCTCCTTCCTTGGGTTGTTTATTTAGAAATTGAAATTATCCTTGGATACCCTTTTGGGATTTTTAATTCATATCTTAAAATGGGACTAGGGTATTTTGGAAATGGTCTACTAAAAAGTGGCTTATATTGCCACACCAGGGCTCTACTTAGCCCACATTTTCAAATAAAACCTACTGAAGTTGCACACAAATTTCAATCCAACACTTCCAAAATTTGATATTCAACATTGAAATAAAATTGCAACAAGTTTTGGGTTCCCAAATTCTTCAATTTCTCTCAAGTTTTCAAATCCTCTATCATACCCTTAGCTTTTAGCCTATCACATGTGAATGCCATGCCTATGGCTTGGATTTTCTCTCTCCAATCATGAATTCGTGCTCTCTAACCAAAAAAATATAAAGTAAGATATCTAGCCCTAACATTCCACCAGGTTTGAGAATTTTCCCATGGTGGAATGTGGAGAAATTCACATTTTGTGATCAAAACCTAGGTAGCAAGGGTTTACAGGCTACTTTTACAAAAATGCTTGTATCTCCCACAATACTAGATGAAAGTGCACCAAAAAACCACCAAATGAAATCAATCTCACTCTACTTTCCAACCATGTGAGTCTTCAAACTGGAAAGTACCATATGGACAATTACAAAATGTTGCAAGACGATTAAAATGATAAATTTATAGAAAAATCAGGATTGTTTGTATTAGTTCTCCAAAATTTATCAACCAACCTTGACTTGACCCAAAGGGAGGCATTTAAACCTTTTTTAGGCAATTCCCAATGGTCCCCAACTCATTTTCAAAAAGGGAGACTGTTGGGCGTACTTTTACAAGAATTTTTTTCAATATTAACTTGCAAAGTTGCAAAACAACTTTTGCAAGAATTTACATCTTCTTTTAAAAATTGGTATAATGACCCCAAATGAGTTCAAATCAACCTAGATACCCCTAATTAGGCCCTAATAAGCACCTTTACATCATTCTTCACCCTAGGTGACACTTTTACAACATTGAGCGACAATATGACAACATTTTCCCAAATACGGCCAATGACCAATCCAACTCGCTCATTGGGTTCCAAACTTATTACAAATGGTCCATGGGATCTTATTGACTCAAAACATGACAAAAAACAAAAAAACCAAATAATTAAGCTTCATGGAGGCATAACAACCTATGAGTTTCATTGGGTGCTCCTAGACCACATTCAAACCCCTCTTCATTCAAACCCCCTTTTTGACACTTCTTTGAAACTTTCTACAAATTTTTGGCCTAAAAACATCTAGATGAATGCCAAAATGGAACAATCTTGACAGCCCAAAATTAAGTATGATAGTCCTTGTAGAAATATTTCTAACGACTATAATTTAATTACATATTGAGTTTATTATGAACTTGTTTTTTTTTTAATTTTACCAAACATAGGTTTTTCACTGAACATGAACTCCATTCAATGCATTAGAAAAAATAGTAAACTAATTTAAAAAAATCTAAAAAATATATGTGCGCTAGGCATTGATGTCTATTTTCTAACAAAAAATAATAAATTGAATTTTGATATATATAGATGTTACCCCTGTATTTTTGCTTGTGCCTAAAGCCTTATAATCGACTAAAAACTAGCTATTGCTAATGTTTTAATGTTGAAAGTGTCAGTCACCTTTGTTCAAACTTTCAAGGACCCTCATGGACATCCCCTACTTTCTAGTCACAAAAAAAAAACATTATTTTTCAAAGTATGTGAAAGATGACACAAAATCCTTTTGTAGAGATAATTTTAACCTCCTTTTCTCCAAAATGACCAATTTTTATGGCCAAACTCCATGTCGGCTGGGAGATTTTAATGCTTTAATTTTTGGGTTACCCATATGCCCAAATAATTAAATCCCAAGTCTTATGTGTCCTATGAAAAAAATATTTATGGGTTATGCTCTACTAGGCTTAGTAATTCTATAGTTAAAATTTAACAAGAAACAAAGCCCTCAGGAAAAATTTATACAACTTTTCTATGGCAGCCCAAAGGAATAGTTTCATGCCTTAGGTTTAACATTGAACCATTGAACCAATTTCAAAAGTTCAAAGTTCAGGTTCAAGTGCAAAGTTCTAGTTCAACTGGAGTGGGTTGTATCACACCTTTAGTTTAATGAGTGTAAGGTCTTTGTAATTTTCGGTCATTGAACTTGAACTTTGAAGCTTCTTTGGTTCAAGGTTCAAGGTTCAATGCACAAATAAATATGAGGAAAAGGTGACAAATGAAGCATATTGTGGGCAAAGTCTATAATTTTGAACCTTCTGATTGAACCTTGGAGGTTCAAGATTCGAGGTTCACAGGTTCAAGATCAAGGTTCACATGTTCAAAGTTCCAAGTTCGCAGGTTCAATTTCAGAGGTTCAAATTCAGAGTTTAGAGATTCATCATATTAAACAGATGCAGGTTCAGAGTATGTGAGTTCAAAATTTAGTGAGTCGATAATCCAATAACATTGGCATGTATATTGTTTGTAGTTTTCAATGCAACCTGTAACCACAAATTTTCTGAGTCTTTATATTTAGATAGAAAATTCAGTCTCTATGCGAGGGGAATAACTATCAATTCAACTATTGGATCGCATTGAACTTTTGATATGTTTTAGAAAACCTAGTTTTCTAAATCCTCACTAGAGAGATTGGTACAATATAATATATTTCAAAAGTTATTGATCTTTTAGGACGGGTCTATAAAATTCTAAGAAAAAGATTATTATGAAAAGCTCATGGTTGGGACTCTTTTGAAATGGAGACCCAGATAATAATTTATCCTAGAGATATAAAAAATATATATCCACCTGTCAACACATAATCAGATGTGTATAATTTAAATTTTCTACAAATATTTCTTAGAAAGGAATGGAGGCTAAAATATTTGAAGCTAAAAAAAGGAAGAGCTGTCGAGAAGAAGATAAAAGATAAAAGAAAAGATTAATTAATGATATTTTCAGGAATCAATTATTGATAACTAAAAGTCTCTTTAAAAAAAGAGGCTATATATATGTAATGAAACAAAATAGCAGGGCTTCTTTTCTTTCTCTAGGCGATGTAAAAAAAGGGGGTAGCATTTTTATTTGGACTGCATAGTTATATTTTTCAGCAGTGTTGAGTCTGTGAGCCCATATTTTGGCATTTATGGAATGGAGAAGATTTTGTTGATCAATGCATTTGTCAATATTTTATTTTGATTACAATGAGCTTTGTTTCTCTTGTGATTACCTTTCATTACCTTTTCTGTTACATCAAACTTTGTATGCATTTAATTTGGAAACTTTCATTTTAAAAACAATTTGTATGTTGGAAAGAATTTTTTTGTGAGCTCTTTGTTTGGGCATTCCAATCCTCCTTGTCCTTTGAGGCATGAGAGAGACTCGATCAGAGTCTAGAGCATTTTGATCTATTGGAAAGGGTATTTTTGTGGGTGTGGGTAATTAAACTGTGTTTTACTTATCTTCATTCACTTTGTTATAAATATATTTTTGACATCTACTTTCATGGTTATGGGTATATGTCAGTTTTCCTTTATTGATTTATGTTTAAAAGCATATTCAAAAAATATACATTTTATCCAATGAAGGGAGTTGTACCTTCATATCAAAATTTAGAGAGGAGTTTCACTTATGATTGCAAGTGACTCAACTATTGGTTATTTTGTTGTCTTTCAATTTGAGAATTTATGAGTCATTTTGGAAAGGTATTTAAAAAGGACAAATCTATTAACCGGCAGATTTTTGGTGACGCTGCTGGGGAAATCAAAAACAAAATATCAGTCCTTCCTTTCCTCAGGTTTTAAAGATATCTCTATGTGCAAGGAGATTGGTGACTCTATTAAATCATCATGCAAAATCAAAAGGTTGCAAGAATGGGGAAAAGACCAAATCCTACCATCTTGGAAATTATTGAGATGGATGATAAAGTGTTGCATGAATTTTGCGATCGCTGCAAAGAAAGTATTACTAAAGTTGTAAAAACAAAGAAAAGTATGAAAGATGACCATGTATCTGCACTATTATGGATGAGCCTTTGTGCTTGGTTTCACAAGTTGAAAGAGCTTGAAGAAAGAAAGAAATTATTTCATGCACATGAAGACAGAATATCACAACTTAAAGAGGAATTAAGAGTTGATGATGAGGATGCTCTAGCTATTTCAATTTATTTTCATTCTTGCAACTTTCCAACCTTGAGTGAGCAAGAATTCCAAGGAGTAATGATTTAGCCCCATTAAGATTTAATATATGATCAAGACAACATTCGAGGATTTGTGACCTTGAATGATAAAGATTCTTTCAAATTTTTTCCTCTCTAGAAGTAGAAAGTTTCAGATTTGAAATTATTAAAAATCAGCTTGTCCTAGCAAGTTTTGAAGATGAAAATTTTTAGATTAACACACAACTAGAATATGCAGCCTTCAATTTTATATAAGAAGATGGTAAGAATGATTCTTTGCAATATTTCAATAAATCTATTATGGAGTCATTTCACTTTGAAGATGCAATGACATTATTTGAAGGTTTATTGATGCGGAACTTCAAAGGACCCAACTCAAACTTAACAATACAATAATATTTGATGATCAAGTTAACACAAATAGTGTCATAATACTCAATCAAGAGAAACATGACCCTTTGAGACTTTACAAACTGTCTCAATGCATTGACAAAGAACAATCATTGCAAAACTACCACCTTGCTGCCATATTGATACACCCTTACACAATCACCCATAACTTTTGCAACTAAAAAAATTTATTCATTCACTCCAATGAAATTATTTGTAACTTGGTTATACAAAACATATCCAAAACTCAGCAAAATCCAACAATGGAAATGTGAGATATGGCCCCCGTATAAGGATATATTTTCTACAATAGTCTGCCCCTAAAATTTCAGACCTTTATTCCCACAATGCACATGCCATCTTGTGAATGGCCTCCTAAAACCAAATATTATGAAAATATACAATATAATGCACCATCATACCCATTTGTGGGGTTAGATCAATCTGGAAAAAAAATATAAAACATTTTCATGCTCACTATTAACCGTAGGGCAAGGATATGACTGTTTTCACAAGAAATTAGACATCTTCACCAAAACAAAACCAAAGGAAAAATAAACTTAGTTCATTATAGAAACATCTCCAACCATTAAGGAATGAAAACTAATTCATTAAAGCACTCAAAACAATGGAAAATCAGACTGTTCTACATGGAAACCTAGAAAATATACATGAAAATTAGATTTTTATTGCTTCAAAACTCCAAACCCGAACAAAAAACCTTTACCAACAACCACAAAATGATTCAATTATATCCATTTATAACCCTCAAGGCCTTCTAGGCTGAAATCCAACCTAAAACCAACTTATAACTAACTTATGACAACTTTTTGCATTCTTGACAACTTTTTGACAACAAAAAGTTGCTCCAAAGTTGTCAAGTTTGACAACTATGTATGTCAAATTGCCAAACCTATATATGAACCTTATAAAATATTAAAATGGTCATTAGATGACCTTAAAAACATATTTTATCCACCTAAACACACTTCTACCCCAAAAACCTAATTCTAGCCTTTTCTAGGCCTAATTGCTCAAAATGGTAATTTTACACTTTTTCACCATTACATTGCATTTCACTATATTTTATGGCTCACATGGCCATGTTACATTATTTAATGACCTTATAGGTCTTGTTTTTCTTCATTTTTCATCAAATCCTCCATAGGGCCTATCAGTGACCTTGCTCCACCTTGTCTTCATGGGTGCTCCTGCACCATTTATCTAGTGAGGCTTGTGTTATAAATAAAACAAAATCTTTCTCTGTTGAAGATTTTTTCAAAAATATGAAAGTAAAAAAAGCTTTTGAAATGAATCTAGAGAAAGAAAGCAGCCAAGTTATAAAAGAATTGTAGTTTCCAGAATTGCTGAAAGTTTTGGAAGACATTTCTTTTTGTGAAGAGGAAATCATACGTCAGTTTTTGTCATCCATTGAAGGAGAAGGCTCTTCTACAATAAGCTCAAGTATTGATGCGTTTCATTCTTTAGTTGTGGATAGGGAGTTTTTAGAATTGATTGCTGTAAAGGAAGATGAAGTTTTTTCAACTAGTGTAGATCCTGTGTTTGATGAAGTCTTTCTTTATTTAAAGCTCAGTATAAGTGCTAAAAGTCCTTTTAAGAGCAATGGTTTTAATAGTAGAAATTCTAAACATTATGTAGCCATTGCTTCAGAAATCTCTGGCTGTTATTATTTGCAATAAAAAACAGAAAAATTCTTGAATAGTACCATGTAGGTAGTTCAAGAAGATTCATAAATTTATGATGAAAGGTGGATTTTTGAAGATGAGGACATATACAGGTGTTTCTTGCACATTAGTAATTTGAGAGTTAGTAGTGAAGAAGTCGCCAGAGGGTCATTATCCTTTGCCACAATTCATGGCCACAATCCATTGTTGAGGAAGGGCTCATATTTTGCCCAACCAGTTAATGACTTTGCATAGACATTTGGGAATTGGTTTTGCTACACCTAGTCTAGGTGTGTAAGGGTCTTAGTTTCATTTTCCTATTGTGTTTCTTTTGGCTTGGCTTTCCAGTTTTGAGTTGTGGTTAGTTTAGTTTCTTTTCGGCTTGGTCAATTTTGGCTTCATAGTTTTAGTTCTTGCCCTGTTACCCTCCACCACTCTGCAAAGCAATGCCCTTTATTTCTACAATTTCTTTGACTCTGTTGCCCAATGGATAATGCATTGGTCTCACCCAAAGATACTGTGTATTCTCCTAGTCCTTTATAGTCCTAGTCCCCAATTAGAACCAATGTTACCCCTAAATTTTTGCTCATGCCTAAAGCCTCATAATCAGCTACAAACCAGCTATTGCTAATGTTTTAATGTTGAAAGTGTTGGTCACTTGTGTTCAAAATTTCAAGGACTCTCATGGACATCCCCTACTTGCTAGTCACAAAAAAAAATCATTATTTTTCATATTATGTGAAAGATGACACAAAATCCTTTTGTAGAGATAATTTAACCTCATTTTCTCCAAAATGACTAGTTTTTATGGCCAAACTCCATGTCAGCTGGGAGATTTTAATGCTTTTATTTTTTCAGTTACCCATATGCCCATACTATTAAATCCCAAGCCTTATGTGTCCTATGCAAAAATAATTTATGGGTTATGCTCTTCTTGGCTTACTAATTCTACAGTTAAAAATTCACAAGAAACAAAAACCTCAATGAGAATTTATGCAAGTTTTTCTATGGAAGCCCAAAGGAATAATGTCATGTCTTAGGTTTAACATTGAACCATTGAACCAATTTCAAAAGTTTAAAGTTCAAGTTCAAATTTCAGGTTCAAGTTCAAAGTTTGAGTTCAACTTTAGCAGGTAGTATCATAGCTTTAGTTTTATAAGTGTAAGGTCTTTGTAATTTTTTATCATTGAACTTGAACTTTGAACCTTCTTTGGTTCAAGGTTCAAGGTTCAAAAGTTCTACGCACAACTAAATATGAAGACAGTGATAAATGAAACATATTATGGGCAAATTTTGTAATTTTGAACCTTCTAATTGAACCCCGCAAGTTCAAGGTTCAAGGTTCACAGGTTCAAGGTTCAAGGTTTACATGTTCAAAGTTCAACATTCATAGGTTCAATTGCAGAGGTTCAAATTTAAAGTTCAGAGATTCATCAGATTAAACAGATGCAGGTTTAGAGTGTCTGAGTTCAAAATTTAGTGAGGTGAATAATCGAATAACATTGGCATGTATATTGTTTGTAGTTTTCAATGCAACCTATAACCACAAATTTTTGGAGTCTTTATTTTTAGACAGAAAAATAAGTCTCTGTGTGGGGGGCACAACTATCAATTCAACCATTGGATCTCCCTAAATGTTTGATATGTTTTAGAAAGCCTAATTTTCTAAATCCTCACTAGAGCTATCGACAAAATATTGAGTTCAAAAGTTATTGATCTCTGAGTACGTGTCTATAAAAATTCTTTGAAAAAGATTATTATGAGAAGCTCATGGTGGAGACTCTTTTGAAATGGAGACCCAGATAATAATTTATCCTAGAGATATAAAAAATATGTCCACCTATCAACACATAATTAGATGTGTTTAATTTAAATTTGCTACAAATATTTTTTAGAGAGGAATGGAGGATAAAATATTTGAAACTAAAAAAAAGAAGAGTTGTCGGGAAGAAGATAAAAGATAAAAGAAAAGATTAATTAATAATGTTTTCAAGAACCGGTTATTGATAACTAAAAGTCTCTTTAAAAAAAATAGGCTATATATAGGTAATGAATGAAAAGAGCAAGGCTTCTTTTTTTTCTCTGGCTGCTGTTAAAAAAAGGGGGCAGTGTTGTTTTCTAAACTACACAATTTTATTTTTCAATAGTGTTGAGTCTGTGAGCTCACATTTTGACACTGATGGAACGAAAAAGATTTTGTTTATCTATGCATTTGTCAATAATTTCTTTTGATTACAATGAACTTTGTTTCTCTTGTGATTACCTTTCATTGCATTTTCTATTACATTAAACTATGTATGCATTTAATTCTGAAACTTTGATTTCAGAAATAATTTGTATGTTGGAAAGAAATTTGTTGTTAGCTCTTTGTCTGGGTATTTTGACCCCCCTTGTCCTTTGAGGCATGATTGAGACTCGATCAGAGTCCAGAGAATTTTGATATATTGGAAAGGGTATTTTTATGGGTGTGGGTAATTAAACTATGTTTTACTTATCTTGATTCACTTTATTATAAATCTGTTTTTCACATCTACTTTCATGGTTATGGGTAGATGTTAGTTTTCCTTTATTGTTTTTTGGTTAAAAGCATATTCATAAAATATACATTTTATCCAACGAAGGGAGTTGTACCTTCATATCAAAATTCATAGAGCATTTGCACTTACGATTGCAAGTGACTCAACTATTGGTTCTTTTGTTGTCTTTCAATTTGGGAATTTATGAGTCATTTTTGAAAGGTATTTATGAAGGATAAATATTTTAACCAACAATAGAACAAGTTATGTGTTCTGTAAAGTGGAACAATCGAACCCTAGTAGTTGTCCCCTCCCCAACTCCAAGGAGAGAGAAGGGGGAGTCACTAGGGTTGATGGTTTTCACTTAGGAGAGACTTTACATTCAAAAGAGGGGTTGAAACCCACAAGATCCAATCCCACGCAATGCAAGATTGGATTCTATATGAGTTTCAAGGGTTAAGACATCAAGGATACCCTCTTTTGTAAAGAAATGTGGAAAGAATGATTGAACTAGGAATACATGTAAAGTGGGAAATATTCACTTATGAACAGAGATAGGGTTATGATATGAAGCTGCGGACCTGAAATTAGCAGTAAAATGTCGAGATGGTGCTGTTCTACAAATTTGAGCGAAAGTTGACGGGATGATGGCGCCCAGCGTGCACACGGTCCTTTGAAAAATCCGCGAAACGAAGGTGGATCTGTTCGTCTCTGCACAAGGATTCCAGATCTTCAATTACAGCCGCGTACCTACAACCTACACACAGAAAAGAGAGGACAATTGGGGGGTTAGGGATGAGGGGTTTTCCCTTAGGTCAAACCCCGGTTTTGGAATTAACCAAGAAATGAGAATGCTGTAAATGTAAATGTTTGTAATGTAAACAAGTACTGATACCTTGTTGTAAGAATGTTTGTATTCTTACATGCGAAGGTGTAATGTATGTAGTATGTAATGTGTTGTAAGTGATCTCCTCTTCAATGGTTGAATCCTTGTCTTGAATGCAACACTTAGCCTTGAATGGAGACTTAGAATGATCAATTGCTTGAAGGAATGCTTAAATGCTTGAATGTTTGAATGCTTGAATATTGCTTTCGCGCCTTGCTCACATATGTCCTCCTCCTTTTTTGAGAGAGGAAATGTAGTTTATATACTTGCCAATTAGGGTTAAAAGACTGATTTTCCCAACCTTAGGCTGACCAAGAAATGTTATTTTCCAATTTGCAAACATAAAGACCCGAAGCCCCAAAAGAGACCGGGCCCAAAATAGGGCCAGGGACCAGGGCGCTGGGTGCCATGGTCCTGGGGGACCAGGGCGCTGGGCGCCCTAGTCCTGAAGGACCAGGGTGTTGGGCTCCATGGTCCCACCTCTAGGGGCAGTAGGGTGCAAGGAGGATCAGGTCAAGGTGCTGAGAAATGCAGTTTTTGGTGTCATGAACAAGTTTCGGGGTCTCCATTCAGGTTCCGTGTTGCATCGCCATCATGAAGACCCAAATGCAGTTGATATTGCAAGTGTCACAATTTTAGGATGCTACATTTAGCCCCCACTTTAGCGAGAGTATAAGTGTACGCTCATACTTCCGGTAAAGTACAAGGAAACAACATTGAAAGACTTTCACCACGTCAAGAAGGCAAGATACACCAAGCCCCCAGTGGACTAAGGATCTTATGACTTCGATTGACAAAGTAAAAGGGAAGATCACGAGGGAGAACCATGACTGTCAGTAGTAAGGTTCCCTCACTATGAGTCATGCAAGAAAGATATCAAAAATTTTCAAGGCAAAGCTAAATTTGTCAAGAAATTTTCAAGTATCTTGAAAAGATATGGACGGAATGTATGGCCCCCTACATTAAAGCGATCGCACATGCCTCACCAGGGGTGATTGCTTTAAGGTAGTGATACATATAAGAAATGAGAAAGGAGCACGTTATCACAAGGATTTAGCCCCCAAGTGTGAGATAAACCCAAGGATAATAGACACAAAACACAAAGCACTAGGTGACTTCGCCTTCCTTGGGGTCAGTATGCTGTATGTTTATTCATGTATATCATATGTATGTATGCATAATTGTTCTTCATTCCCCAATCAAGGAAGGTCACCTAGAAGAAGGGAACACATGTGTCTTTTGAGTCAAAATGAGAGAGATCGAGAGATCTCAATGCTTTGCATCGTCCTCAAGTAGACAACACTAAGGACAACAAATAGAAGAATGAGAATAACACATAGAAGAAGTAACAAAAGAGAGGAGGAGAGAATCTGCTATGCTAATGAAACCAGTCTAGCATGTCATCTACCCCCTGATCTTGCTGATCAATGTTTCGGGAAGGTAGGAAACACGCTAGAGGAGGAACATCCAACACAACAGATGGAGCTATCACAAGATCCAAACAAGGGCTATGTTCATATCCCAAGCCATGGTGTTCTTGTCTAGGAGTTAGGATAAGTGCTTTAGAAAATGCGTTAGATAAATGGTTATCAACATCAACATATTCATATTCACTATCAGAATGCACAGGAGTAACATTTTCATCATGAATAACATTTTCATCTATATCATCATCAAGATTTATAAAAATAGGATCTTTAACTCGCACAGGATCACGACCATCATGCATCTTATGTTTAGGAGATTTTGGCTCAATTTTCGGCTAAGGAGAAAATGGAATAATACTAGCTGAAGGTGTTTTGGGGGATTGCAAAAATTGAGAAGCAGCTGCCTGAGCTCTAAGACGACGCTTTCATCGGCGTTCACGTGCAGAACGATTTCGTCTAGTCTTAGTAGGAAGTTGAGAAGATTGAGGAGGAGGAATGTTCTCATCCTTATCACTTGGGTGTTTAGGTTGTGGTCTCTTAGGTTGAATAATAAGAGAAGAGGAAGGTCTCTTCTCTCCATAAGAGGAAGGAGGAGGAACTACTCCATATAAAGGAGGAATATTTGGTTTAGGAAGGAGACCAAGTCCATCATGACGAGGAGGTATAGGTCTACTTTTAGGAAGTTTATTAGACATAGGCATAGTCACATCCATAGGGAAGGGTTGGGAATCTTCTTGAGGAAAGACATTAGTTTTATCTTTCAAAGGAATAACTTCCTTCTCAAGAATTATAGGAATGTTAAGTTTGGGTGTTCTAGGTTCACTTAGAGAAAGGATCATATCTTTTTTCCACTTTTGATAAGATTTGAAAAGATGATCACTTCGCGGAGGAAGAGATTGGAATTGTTTAGGCCAAAAGTAATCAATAGGAATGCTAGAAGTTCTTTCAGCTTGTTTAAAGAGACTATGATTGACAGTAACAACTTCACCATTATGGGGAAACTTCAAACACTTGTGAATAGGAGAAGCAATAGCTTTCATGGAAGATAGCCAAGGATAGCCTAGCTTCACACGAAATTGTTCGGACGATGGAATAATAGCAAAGTCCACATCAAGGGATTTGTTATGGACCTCAATAGGTAATGTAATAGAACCAATTGCAGGAGAAGAAAATGCATCAAATAGTTTCACAACCACATTTGTTTCATCATAGATCACTTGATTCAATTGCAAAGTAAAAAGAAATTCTTCAGTAATGACATTAACCATGCAAGAAGGATCAATAAGCACTCCACGGCAAGGTGTATTCTTGACTTTTGCAACTATATATAAAGGACCATCAGGTGCCCTGATAGTTTCATTGGAATCAAATGTGATGGAAGGTTCTTTAGGGATTTTTTGTTGTTCCACAAAGTTAATCACATTTGGAGTCATAGACAAAAGATCATCAGGTGAGACAGAGGAATCAGTAGTATCAATCGCATTAGAGGTATGAGAAGGCAATGGATTAGTAAAAATCTGAAGATTTTGGTTAGGAGGAGCTACAGATGTATTGCCTTTATCATTCACACCAGAAACAGAGATAGTATTATTATCAATCAAATCTTGAATTTTACCCTTTAAAGCAAAACATTTTTCAGTATCATGCCCAGGATGACGATGAAATTGACAAAAGGATTTGTTATCGAAATAGGGCGAATTAATCTTTGCAGGATCTATTTGCCTTATATGAGGAAGAGTAAGCACATTTTGTTCCAATAACTTATTCATAATACTATGCAATGATTCATTCAAAGGAGTAAACTTTCTTTCTTTCCTGAAAAACTTAGAAATAGGAGGCACACCTGATGCTGCATTCACATGGTTGTTGATGATGTTTTCATTGAATTTAATGGACTCTCTATTCGGTTTAAACTTCCCAAATGGTTGTTGACTACTATCACCCTTATCACTCAGAGTCATAGGATTTGCTTGTTCCATTTGACTCACAGTCAGTTGATAATGGTGAAGAGTTGCGCACAACTGTTGGAAAGAAGTAAACTCAGAAAATAGGAGTTTTTCTCTAATATCTTTTTGTAAATTATAAATAAAGATTCTTTGAATATCATTGTCAGGTACTGGAAAGGAAATTTGAGCATACAAATGCTTATATCTACCAATGAAATCAGTCACTTTTTCTTTAACACCTTGTTTACAATGCATTAAATCAATCAAAGTAACTTTAGGACTTATATTGTTTTGAAATTGTTGAATAAAAGCATTTGCAAGTTGTTTGAAAGAAGTAATAGAATAGGAAGGCAACGAGCAATACCATTGTAGGGCTTTGTCTCTTAATGTTCTAGTAAACAGTTTTGCAAGCAACCTTTGGTCATAAGCAGAATCAGTACATATTGTTTGAAAGGTCTTAACATGTGTTAGAGGATCACCTTTACCATTATAAAGCTCCAAATGCAGAATTTCAACATGTTTAGGGGGGATAGCTCGAACAATGTCAAGAGAAAGTGGACTCGCAACATCAAATGTGGGCACACTAAACTTAGATTGATTCATAGAGGCAATTTGTTGCTGTAAAGAAGAGACAGTTTGTGCAAGATTGTTAATGGTCGCTTCAGTCGAAGAGGACATGTTAGATTGTGATGGAGGTGTTATGTTATTGAAAGAAGGTAGAGAGTAAGGTGGTGGGACACTATGATAGTTAGTCATAGGAGATGATTGGAAAGGAGGAACACTACAAGGAGGAATGGAATGGTTAAACGAATTGCCCCCTTGCGTCATGTTCATTTGTGGAGATATAATGGGAACACTCACTGAAGGAATGAATGAAGAAGTTGGATTGCCCCCATGACTGGTGATCATAGGAGGAATGTCTTGTATTGAAGTAGTCATTATGTTTGATGTAAAAGTAGGTATACTAGCAATAGGAGTCGTCAAAGGAATAGAATGATTAACTTGAGTAGGAGGTTGTGTGTAACCTAAAGTTTCGGCACAACTCTTCATAGGCATCACATTCGAATCCACAATGTGTGCAATACCACGCGAAATATCAATTCCATTCTTATCACTTTGAACCATATGTTTTAGTCCCTCAATTAATGAAAGAGCTTCGCTATCGGGGTATTCTTGAGACATCCATTGTCGAAAATCATCAAATTGGTTATCCAATTTTGAAAGTTGTTCTACAGAAACCTCACGGAGAGCTTCTTCATCATTAAGAGGATGAGAGGAATTACCCATGTCCTCGTTAAAAAGGCCATTCAAATTAGTTTCCATCTCCTCAGTAATTACACCTTGGAAGGACTTAATTCTAAAGCTTCGTCTAACGGGAATAGTGTAAGTAGGGCTTATTGTTGTAAAACTCATGCACTGAAGAAAGAGAGAAGATTTTGAATTTTAGAGGTAGCAAATTTCAATAAAATCAGCCAATCTCCTAGATTTAAGCTGTTAAATGCAATCAAGACAATCTCCCGAAATTTCGGAAAAAATGTCCAGGACCGTGGCGCTCGGAGTGCACACGGTCCTCGCAACTTTTTTCAAAATTTTCAGGGATGAAAGTAATGATGATTTTAAAGCTAATCTGAAAAAATTGAATGATTTTACGATCTGTAGATAGGCCAAATTAAAGTTGCAATCTCAAAATTGAACCCTACCAAGATTGTTGAAAAATGCAAATTTTGAATTTTGAAAAAGAGAGGGAAACTGAAATTTTGAATTTTATGAATTTAGAGGGAATGCTAAAAGCAATGCAAATTTTGAAATTTAAAAGTTGACTCAATTTCATGCAAAATTCGAATTTGAAAGTGGAAATCAAAGTTGTTGCAATTAAACACTTAATTTCAAAAGTCACAAACTGCAAAAAATTTGAATAAAACACTGAAATTTCGGATGAATGCTAACACACTTTTCAGATTTAGGACTGTAAGAAACACAATTTTGATATGAATTTTAATTTCAATGATTTTTGAATGATTATAAGCCTCAATCCAAGCAATCGCTAGACCAACTTTGACTTTAATTTTGAAGGTGTTAAAATTGATAAAATCAGCCAAAATTCTGGATTTTAGTAGAAAAATACAGTAAGATCTAGCTCCCGAAATTTCGGAAAAAATGTTGGGGACAATGGTGCTCGGGGTGCACACGGTCCTCGCAACTTTTTTCCAAATTTTCAGGGATGAAAGATATTGTGATTTTATTGCGGAATCCAAAGTTACAACCGATTTGGAAGTGTTTTGATTAGTGAAATTATCAGTCAAAGGTTGAATCAAGGAGGTCTTAAAAATTAGGGTTTTGACACTTAACCACTTAATTTTCAGAATTAAAGCACAAATATGAATTGAAAATTTGCAATAGAAGGGTAGATCTGAAATAAGCATTAACAATTAAACATTCCACAAGTTTAATTACTAAAAAGAAAATTTTAGGGTTTTTATGCGATTAGCCTCTAAAATTTGCAAAAAGATCAAACATGGAAATGTGATTAAGGAAGCAAATTTTTCAGATCTAACCATGAATAATCAGAATGAGGATGTTCACGTCGGGTTCACCAAAATGTAAAGCGGAAAAATCGAACCCTAGTAGTTGTTCCCTCCCCAACTCCAAGGAGAGAGAAGGGGGAGTCACTAGGGTTGATGGTTTTCACTTAGGAGAGACTTTACATTCAAAAGAGGGGTTGAAACCCACAAGATCCAATCCCACGCAATGCAAGATTGGATTCTATATGAGTTTCAAGGTTTAAGACATCAAGGATACCCTCTTTTGTAAAGAAATGTGGAAAGAATGATTGAACTAGGAATGCATGTAAAGTGGGAAATATTTGCTTATGAACAGAGATAGGGTTATGATATGAAGTTGCGGACCTGGAATTAGTAGTAAAATGTCGAGACGGTGCTGTTTTGCAAATTTGAACGAAAGTTGACGAGATGATGGCGCCCGACGTGCACACGGTCCTCCGAAAAATCCGCGAAACGAAGGTGGATCTGTTCGTCTCTGCACAAGGATTCCAGATCTTCAATTACAGCCGCGTACCTGCAACCTACACACAGAAAAGAGAGGATGATTGGGGGGTTTAGGGATGAGGGGTTTGCCCTTAGGTCAAACCCCAGTTTTGGAATTAACCAAGAAATGAGAATGCTGTAAATGTAAATGTTTGTAATGTAAACAAGTACTGATACCTTGTTGTAAGAATGTTTGTATTCTTACATGCGAAGGTGTAATGTATGTAGTATGTAATGTGTTGTAAGTGATCTCCTCTTCAATGGTTGAATCCTTGTCTTGAATCCAACACTTAGCCTTGAATGGAGACTTAGAATGATCAATTGCTTGAAGGAATGCTTGAATGCTTGAATGTTTGAATGCTTGAATATTGCTTTCGTGCCTTGCTCACATATGTCCTCCTCCTTTTTTGAGAGAGGAAATGTAGTTTATATACTTGCCAATTAGGGTTAAAAGACTGATTTTACCAACCTTCGGCCGACCAGGAAATGTTATTTTCCAATTTGCAAACATAAAGACCCGAAGCCCCAAAAGAGATCGGGCCCAAAATAGGGCCAGGGACCAGGGCGCTGGGCGCCATGGTCCTAGGGGACCAGGGCACTGGGCACCCTAGTCCTGAAGGACCAGGGCGCTGGGTGCCATGGTCCCACCTCCAGGGGCAGCAGGGTGCAAGGAGGATCAGGCGAGGGTGCTGAGAAATGTAGTTTTTGGTGTCATGAACAAGTTTCGGGGTCTCCATTCAGGTTCCGTGTTGCATCGCCATCGTGAAGACTCAAATGGAGTCGAAATTGCAAGTGTCACAATTTTAGGATGCTACATGTTCAAACATACACCTATGCCTAAATTATAATTAGTTCAACTTCAAAACTCAATAAAATAAAAAATATTCAACATATCACTATCTAACCAACTGCATGTACTCGGTATTGATGTTACAAACTAAAATTCAAAAGAATTTTTTATCATTTATAGAAAAAAAGTTATGCGTTTCGGAATGTACATCACTCTTAAAAATGTTGTTTTCTATAAAAAATTACTTTTCGAGGGAGATGGAAAAATTAATACATTTTTTTTTCAGAAAAAATTGAAAAAAATATATTTAGAATGTGGAAACAAGACGTAACAAATGACTAGCTTACATCATCTTCAAACTCTTAATGGTTTAAAATTTATAGGTTTTTAAAAGTGAAGGTTTTTTCCAAAATGTTCATCGAAGTGTCAAAGTTGGCAAAAAAGTGGGAACTAGTATTGTGAGTTTATCATCTTCATCTCTGAATTGACTGATATGTTTAGAAGGAGGAATCTCTAAGATTTCTCTAACTTTTGTTGGGTCTGCCTTAGTACCTCATTGAGAAACTATGTATCCTAGGAGTTTCCCCAAGGTCACTCCAAAGACACATTTTTGGGTATTTACTTTGAATTTACACTTCTCCAAGTAATCAAAAATCACTATTAAAACATCCTAAGGTTTTTCCCTTGTAACTTATTTTCCTAAAATATCATTAACATAGTCCTAAATGGTAACATGCATGATGTCATAAAATATTGTTGTCGTGGCTCTCTGATATGTGGTAGTTGTGTTCTTTAATCCAAAGGGCATGACATTCCAACAAAAGGTAACCAACAGATATGTGAATGTTGTCTTGTGTTGATCTTTACGTGCTATTTGAATCTAATTCTATCCAAATAATAAATCCATAAGTGATAACATTGCATGGCCCACTATAAGATCAACAATCAAACTGATATTTGTTTAAGGGGAAGTCATCCTGGGGAAAAGCTTTGTTTGTCTCTAAAATCAGTGCATATTATTATGTTTCCATTTGGTTTTTTGATAGGTACAAGATTGGAAATCCATTTAGGATAATGAATTATTCTAATGAAGCCAACATCCTTCACAACTTTTCAAGCACAATTTCACGAATAATACCACCTATGGATGCAACTTTCATGATTTTTTGTGAGTGGTTTGGCACTTGGAGTAATTGTTAAGTGATACATAACAAAATTAGGATCCAATCCAGGCATATATGAATATGAACATGAAAAATTTATTTGTCTTTCTATGAAGAGCTTTGTGAACATTGGCTACTCAATTTTAATTAAGAAATTGTGCAAAGAAGATGTAATGCAGTACTTCTTCTGTTTGAATGTTTGTTTTAAGGGTCTCTTCAATCAACATAGATAACTTATCTAGATAAGGTGTCATGGAGAGGGTGTCAAACCTTCCATCCTCTAGTGCCTAAGAGAGGTTTTCACCATCAGATGTGTCCTTTAATTTCATTTTTTTCAAGGTTAGAAAGTGTCATATTATAGTTTTCACTAAAAGACCCATTATATTTTTTTATTTTAATAATTTTGTAACTAGAAGGTTTGCCACCCTCTCCAAAGTACACCACACTATTGAGTTCAATGGTGTATCCCTCTTTATGGTCCCCAAGAGGAGGATCATATCTTATGCCAAGGTAATCAATGCAGGCCTCTTTGTTTTAAAATGTGTCAAGCTATGGAGGTCCTTGTTGGTCCTAGTCAATAAGTTGAGGGTGAATGAGGGGAATTACATTGATACATTTTAAGTCAATAGGTGTGAAGGTAAAGTGTAATGCCCAACCAAGAAACCCCGAAGGGATAAAGCTAAAACACATGAATAGAGTGTAATTTTTTCTATTTTTTTTTAAAGTTTAAATAGAAAAATGATACATTGAGTTAACATTAAGTTCAGATTACACAACAAAAGACTTAATGAAAAGATAAAGGGTTTCCAGACATGATTACTTGGTTCATCATGAACTCAACTCATGCTAATTAATCCAATTAAGTTGATGAACTTAATAACATTATTATATTTCAACAATGGTTAAATTTATACAATAGGTTAAAAATATAGATAACATGACTAAGTTCATCCATTACAATTTAAGCATACATTGCATCCAATCTTAAATTAAGCCATATGTCATGCATCTAATTTCCATACATACTTTAATTGCATTAAAAGATAATGAATACTTTGCACTTCACTAAACCTACAATCTTCATGACCCATAATACTGCATTTAATAACTTCATGCATGCATTTAAGATTAATATCATCTAATCTAAATTATACATTTTAATCAAAATGTCATCCATATATGAAAAAAAAAAAGGAACCACATGAACACAAACACCACATAACACCAAATTGATATCGAAGTTCACCCCTAATGGGATGCATCTCTGAGTCTGCTGAACTGCAAGACCCCTCTAATAAATAATAGCGTGAATAATACGTATGGTTCACATCCTTTACAACCTTCCAATAAGGCATACATAAACAAATAATACATATATCCACACCAGTCAAAAGATACATGAATGATCCCAGAAGAAGAAAAAGGATCCATCTGAAACATGATAAGGAGCAAATACAAAGAACAACTGGAGCACCAATGAGACTAAGTCCTCACAACCCACCATAAGCCACCCATGGTCTATCATTAATATCAAGTACTCTCAAAGGTATAATCAATAAAATATGACTCCATAGTAGTGCTCCTAGGAAAGACAACACAAACTGGACACTAGTGAACATAAGGGATGAGTGTCATCACATAGCTTGGTATGGTTACATTGGTAGGTCTTCATAGGTCCTGACCCCATTCCCTAGGTTACCCTAGCAACCTTTCCTGAACCTCCAGCCTATCCAAGTGTCATGTGGACCCAACACATTGTTTCGCGAAGACAAGGTTGTTGGTTTACCATTTCAGGCCTTCTCACTGCATTTTGAGTGTATACTAGCACTCATCCCATGCATGAGGCACAATTATCTTAGTGTTTTCATTTAATAAACTCTCTAATATTCTATTAGTTTATCACTTATTTAGATTCACTTTCAATGGGTTACCTTGCTACCACTTTGGGCGCGGCCCCCACTCAAAAGCCACTCTCCCATATGACACTAGACCACAATCAAATGAAACTCCAAAAACCAATGTATACACAAGGACTAGTTTATAGAGTTCAATATGGTATAAATACCCACTTGGCCAAACAAGTCCTCACATGAGGTGCACTGACTGAGAATTCCCTGACTTAGAGACATGACCAACTATAGTCAACCACATACCAACATCCACTACTCGCATAAAGGACATGATTAGATACAAAACCATCACATGAAAATAGTCAATACTCGAGATCAAAAACATAAGAAGATACCAAAATAACCATATGACAATATGCAACAATCACAATCAAGGACTTGCTATTTCTTAATCAAATGCAAATTCAAAAAGTAAACACGAATTGACATAAATCTGAAATGACAATCTTTTTCCATATCGTTTAAAAATATAGATCGATCAAGTTTTCTAATTGATCTAAATTTCCAAATACAGTTTTAGATGAAATCACCATTATATAATAATTTCAATACCAAAATTGCAATTATATGATTGTGCCTGTAATCCAATACATAAAAACAAAACATAATTAAATGTATTTTCTCATCTAATATGCATATTTCATTAGGAGAAAATGTCTTCAATTATCTAACTCTATCTATCCATCTTCGAATTTCCAAATGACATGTTATTTAATCTCAGAAATTTCCAACTAATATATTGTTTAATTTCCAAGAATTAACAATTAATATTAAATTTATTTTTCCAATATTTTCCAAATAATATATATTAATTTCACTATCAAGAATTACCAAAAACATATGTTATTTGACTTCAAAAATTTACCCATAACATATATCAATATAATTAATAACTTATGTGTAAAGAAATAAAAATTTAATATAAATTCAAATATATTTAAAATTAAAATTAAATATATATATAAAAAAAACCTTTTATTTTTGTTTTTAAACCACAAGTCGTGGGCCCCACATCCGTGGTTACAACAATTGTGGTTTCCACGGACTATGGTTTCCACAACTGTGGAGAACCATGGTATGTGGTTTCCATAGTCCTGGAGCCATAGACTATGGTATCCATGGTCTATGGTGTCTATAGTCGTGGAGCCATAGACTGTGGTATCCACGGTGGGCCGTGGGTAGAGCCATGGCTCCCCATGCCCATAAAAAAAAATGCAATCTCTCTATTTTATTTTTTTTGAATCAGAAAACCCAAGTTTACTACACAGTCTCACACTAAGACAAAATAGAGATAAATTACCAATATAACAATAATTTCCAAATATTATTATATATATATATATATATATATACATTTTTAATAATCATTCCCATAAAGTTAAAAATTGAAAAAATTTCTCCAACAAAATTCCATATTTGGGCAAATGGAATCAATTTACACACACTCATCCAACTAATTTTCCAAACACAAGCTAATTCCACAATTTATGAACTAAAATAAGAGATCCAAATTCAAAATTTCTTAACAAAACCTACTAAGAACAACCACAACCATTTTAAGTATAAAAATCTATTTCAACAAACAAGAATTGATCTAGAAGTTGAAAATGAAAGCAAGGAGGATTCAAACTCAAGATTTGATTACAACTCTTCCTTATTCCACAAATTTATGAGATTTTCAAACAAGAACACCCAGATTTCTTGTAAATCAAATCAATCTCTTTTAAACAAAAAACCAGGGAAATAAAAAAGAATCCAACCTCTATTAGCAATCTTGGAAATTATTTGATGAAGAGCCCAACCTCCAAGCTCAAGGATTTCTTCTCCCACAAATGCCCCAAAATTTTCCATTTCAAAATAAAACAAACTCCCCAAAATATTTTTCAAAACCTAGGTTGAAAGGGAAATTTTTGAGCAAAAGTCCATTTTTTGGGTTGAAATAATTTTCCTGAAATAAAATCATTTCCAAACAATTCAATATGGAAAAATTTCTTTTCTTCCAAAATTGATTTTCTCAAGTGAATTAAAACTAACATTTCTTTTTCAAAATGCCAAAGAGGGTACGATATCTCTATTTTCAAATACTATTTAACCTTTCCTTTCCAAATGCATATACTTAATTAATTCATCATTTTAAAATAACCATTTAATCAAACATGCTATAAATATGAATTTATCAATCTGATTATTGATTAATCACACAAAGGGGTCCTATTTAATTTAGTCCCTTTAATTTACGAATGCGTAAAAAACACATTTAATCTAATTTAAATACTTGGGATTTAATATTAAATTTTTTTACCACATGCACAACACGCAAGCCAAGAAAGCCAAACAAATACACGACCCTCATACCCAACCAAAGGGGAAACCGATGGATGACTAATTATGCTCACTTGAGCATGACTAGGGTACAATGTGGGGTCTTATGACTACCTAATATAATTCTTTAGGACCAATGAGGTAGATTCAAACTTGCGAAGCTAGGTGGAGACAAACCTTGTACCAATGTGGTACTGTACCTGCAACCCCCTGCAACCCCCTGCAACCATAAACCACACATGCATACATATATATTCAATAAAAGTGTTCACTCAAGGTTAATAACACAAATCGATGTGAAATCAGCATTTACAGGTATACGCATTAAGCATAATACCTCTGTATAACATTACAACATGGTAAATCAACCAACCAAGAAAGCAACTTAAAAAGTCAACCAAGGTCAAACTAGGTTTTAAAATCTAATTAGGGCAGGGGTACTACATCTCCCCCCCCCCCGGTTCTAATTTACTCCTAGAATTCATAAGACTAGAAGGAAAACATGCAACAAGCATTAGTCCTGAAACTTATTTAACAAATATCAAATTGCACATATGAATCCTTACATAGATAATGAAACATTATTGCTAAATTCTTTACGAATGTCATTATCCATTTGGTAAGATACATCCAAACTCCTACATTTCTTATAAAATTCTAGGAACTATCCATAATCATAGCAGTGAAAGAAGAATTTTCTTCCTTTCATCACACCGAATTAATGCATTAATTGAGGTAAACAACAATTACACCACTCATCTACCAAATACGACAAGAAAAATGCCATAATGGTCAATTTATTTTACCATTCCATCCACTTCCTAAAATTTATTGCATACAAATAACTTCAAATTTCAGATTCTACAACCAAGTTAACTTTCATGAAATAAGAGAAACATATATAATGCAATTGCTTACACTTGCCAAACATATAAAAACCTTTCCAATGACTATGTCCCATAACATAGTGACAAAATAACACATTTTACTCCATGTTTACACATAAATATCCATCCACATAACTAGAATGTACAACTCATAAGGCCACATATGAGCATGTATAATGCTCGGTCATAGATAACATGCACGATCAGTAACTCTATGCCTAATCTCAGAATAAAATAACATGATCATAAATATCCAAGATCTCACTCAAGGGCTTGATGGTGCTAGGGAACACACATAGCGGTGATACCTTCCATACAAGACCCTCGTAACCATCCCTTGTTGAATAAGGTGGTTAGCCTCCAAGTGAGAGTCACCACACATAGGTAGGTAGTGGATCATAGCTGCATCCCAACCTCACATACCCCTATCTTGAAGGTTCCCTACCTCTACTTCCTCGTATACACTCAACCAAGACTGTCTCATACGTCCTTGGAGAGGAATTCACATTTCAACACAAGACCAACATATGAAAACAATAACGATAAACCAGTTTAGCCACCAAAATACAAATGAATAAAGAGAATAAATCATCAATTCCAACAGTATGGAAAGAAAATTCCAGAATTGCAACACCAAATCAAGTAAGCAAAAGACTGCAAGATTGTGGCCAAACCTTCAAAGTCAAAATAGAATAAATTGCTGGTCCTCATAAGAAATAAATAAGAATGTCATAATTGCACATAACATCATGCAATGTTACTAGAATCCAACCACCAACGAGGAAGGAGAGAATCTAGCTATCATAGTAGCTCATCATGTGGTGTGGCCTAGTCACACATCCACATGGCATGGTAGTGTGCACGTCGACATCACTCCTAATCACATCATCACGTGGCATGGATTGACCCTAAAGAAGATGGTAGGCCACTTGGTAATGCATACTACATCTTTCATCATGTCTCAACATGGTATAGCAATACTCCAAGTGGAAAATGTAATAACCCACTTTACTTAACCCAACAAAATTTGACCATTCTTTTTTTTTTGTGTGTGTGTGTGTGTTTAATTCTTAATTTAATAATTTGTGTTTGATTCAATTGCATACTCTAGGTATCCATCCATTTGGATTAGACATTCATCCATCCAGGATGAGCATCTAACCATACGGGTTAGGCAACTGTCCATACAGAACAAAAGGTTTCATGTATCTAATACGGGATAGACATCTACCCAAACGGGGTAGGCATCTATCCAATTGGGATAGGAGGTGCTTTGGCTAGAGACTTAGACTCATTAGGACCGTCCAGGTCCTGAGTCACTCACTAAGTACTACACTCCTCTATTAAGAGTGCACCGAGGTCATCATCCTTAGGAGAAATCAAAATAACATAATGCAAGCTTGAATTCCGCCTCAGAATTTGGCTTAAAGCCTTAGGAAGTCAAGTGAATCCATATGGGATTCTTTCCGAGTATGCATTGAATTACTTTTTCTTTTATTACACTTATCTTTCGAATAAGGATTCTTCGTGATCCTTCTTCTTACCAAAACCTAGACCCCATCCACGAATGCCTGAGTACTAGGGACAACTTCATCCCTAGACTACCTACATACCCGTTTCGGCATGGGATCAAGGCGTAAAGTATGTAGTTCTATTTTCTAATCTATGGTTTGATGTAAACTAGTTAGTGGATACACAACCCTTTTCTAAGGTCAATGTCCCAGACAGTTTCTCTGCAATTGCTACCCACGGTGGTAGCACTTAAACAAAGGCTCAAGATGGCCTATTGTTTGTGGCCTAAAATAACTAGATCCTAATACCTATCATAAGCGTCACCCTTGACCCAATTGTCAATCGTCAACAACTCTTCAAGATTAAATCAATTTCATAAAATCATTTCACTCAATGAACCCTAAAGGGGGTTTACTATGGTTTAACTCAGTGGATGTAAAATCATTTAAGGATTATCTTATTAGATTATCAATCCAAGGGGGATTACCCGCCCCTTGGATTTTAACTTCCAAGTGTCCCTTATTAGTCCCTGATGATTTATAGGGATGATGCCACAGACGTCGTTGATGCAGCTTTATTAGGCATTAAGTGCAGTAGTTCAACATGATGACATTACCCATAAGCGTGACCCAGAGGCACCATAAATACCAAATGTTGCTAGGTTTTGGTTTTTTGACTTCCTTTATTTAGTTTCCTAACTAAGAAGCTATGAAAAACATCATGCTTGAAACAATTATTAAATGAATGTACATAATTAGGCATTGCAAAGTTTAATTAATTGAAATAACTACTTCTATGGCATTCATGTACCACTTGATAAAAATACCATCTTTCTACAACTAAGCTATTTAATATTGAAATATAATTGTATGATAATGACCATTATGAACTCACATATAAAAACATGTAACTTGCATGATGATGATGAAAATGTAACTCACTCATCAATAAATGCAATTAATGTATAAGTAATTCGCATGAAGCAAGGGTAGTGTAAGTTACATGCAAGGTTAAGCAATGTTTTATTTCTACCATGAGAATAACCTCTTATAGAGTCACTGGTTCAAAAATAGCAATTAGTTTAGAAATTTGACAATTTTGGTTCAAATCATGAATTAATTGTTTTTGATGAATCTAAAATGCCAACTAAGTGACCCAATTAATCTTAAATGGATTGAAAGATTCTAATTATAAAATTTGATATAATTTAATTTACAATTATAAATTTACTAAAGGTAAATTAATTGTAAATTTACTAAAGATAATTTAATTATGAGTTTACCTAAGTTTAATTTTATTAAACTAAGATTTAAATTAAAAGAAATTTACAAAATCAAATTACAAAGAAATGAATTTATGTAGTGGCTTTTTAAGGCCAAGTGGGAGTGGGGACCATGGGTCCCATCACCACTGTGGACCTGCAGGTGCAGGCCTATAGTGATGAGGGGACAGTCGTGGTCCCCTCCACTCCCCTGTAGCCACTGCCATAACAATGACTGTAGGGTAGTGGATGGTACCACTCTCGGCGGTAGTAATAACTCTACCCCCTGCATTGGACTGTTAATCCATAGATGAAATTTATTCTTCAGACTTCTTCGTACTATTTTACATATTTTTTTTGTATAAATTTTAATAATATATATATATATATATATGGTTTTTATTCCAATTTATTTAATTATATATATATATATATATATATATAAAAGATATATGTACAAAAAGAATGTTATTATAAAATTGAGAATAAGAATTTAATCACAAGGATGAAATAAAATAGAGAAATTTGTTTCAGCAATATACATATAACTAAATTATCACAGAGATAGGTAAATGCTTAAATTTTGATTTCATAGTGATCATATCCAACAATTATGCCCTTATGTTGAGATATTCAAAAGTTTCTTTGAGAAATTTTTAGGAAATTAATATTCACAAAGAGAGAGATTTCTGGAATAAATAAATAACAAAACAATAATGAGAAGAATTCATGTTTGATATACTATTTCTCATAGGGAGATTTCTCAATACAAGTGATTTTATGCATAGAGAGAGAAATTATCTACAGAGATAAAAGAATTTGACTTTTTTCAAAAAAAAAAGAGATAGAGATGTTGAAAAATATGATTTATTTATTTTTATTTCCAGATTCGAGATTTTCTCTAGATTTAAAAAAATAGAAAAGTAGAATCTGATTTCTTTATTTTAAATAGATTAAATAAATAGATTAACAAATAAAAGAGAAATCTGCATTTGTATTTTAAAAAGAAAAGTAACTTTTATCAATGCATTTCTTAAATGAAAAAAATAGATTTCCTTTCTAATTAATCTATCTAACAAATAAAAAAAATGGTTTCCTTCAGAAAGCTATATTCAACTAAAGAATCTAAGAGGAGATATTTCCCTTGAAAATATAGAAAAATTTACATAAGGAATTAACAAATGCAAAGAGGGAACTTGGAGAAGCCTTTTGATGTGGAATCCTCTCCAAATCTTCGAGCCTAGCCTTCCTTGCAAGTTTGGAAATTTTTTCTTCAAAACAACCTTAACTATTCTCCAAATGAAAATATGACTACTAAAAACAAACTATTTGAGAAAGCTTTCTTCAAATAATAACCAACTCCATCTTTTAAAAACTTGCATACAATATATAGGAAAAATCCAATAATTCCACTATCTAGAGAAATTAATTAAGAATGAGATTCTTTTTCCAATATTGGACCCATGCAAAATTGATTAATATCCTAGTGGGGGAGTTACAAGCAAGGTATTAAAGAATGAAGATTCCTTAAGAAGATTCTAATTTCTCCTACAACATGTGCCATAATTGGGAATGGGAAAAAGAATACATAAATAATGCCTATTTAAAATATATTCTCCAAGTGTGTATTTGGGTCGATTATTTATTCTTTTTATAATATTCATTCAACCATATTCAATAGCTCAACCACAGAAAAAGATATAATAGAAATTGTATCAAATCAAAAGTGATAAAGGAGGATTGTGATAGAAAAGACATGCAATGGACATATCCCGCATGGCAGTGTACCTCGTGGGAGAAGGCACACACAGGTCACACCCTGTATAGCAATGTACCTCTCAAGATACTCATTGTAAGCCAAAGGTATACATGGATAAGGTCCACCCACATGTCTACCAATGCTTGGCGATTGGCAGCTCATGTGGAAATAACATACCTTTCATGAAGACAAGGCAAAAGATCCTCCAAGATACACCATCACTATGCTCAAGAACTGCCATCAATATGCTCAAATAAAAGAGGGGAATAGGCTAGCACACATAAACCATATAAATTGGTTCATCAAAAAGGAAAATTATTGAGTACACCTTTAATATAGTTTCATTATATAACTATACTTTTCCTCGAAATAGAGAAGTTCAAGTTGCTTCGCACCGACATTACTTGTACATCGATCCATACTATTAGAGAAACGGTGACTTCTGATACTATCCCTTAACATATTGAGTTACCAACAAATCATAGGCTGGCACTCAATAGGGTAACAAATAAGCAACATCACATATATAGTATGGTTTCTCCATACTCATAAGTAAGCATACCCTCCATGGTTGATTACTTTACCATCCCATGGGCACATATAGAAAGCATGGGTTTCTTACAATAGACAACGAAAGCACCAGTACTGGTTTAATCACATTTACGAGGAGTAGTTTTTCAGTAACACTATCATCTACTCAAGGAAGGTCTTAATTATGTTTCCCACATGAATAACTGAATATAATTTATTTCTAGATACAAGTACTATAATTCTTTACGATTCAAATAAAATAAGGGAGTAACATCATTCCTATATCTTTCACTAATACCACTCAGCATTCATATTCTCATTACTAACTATGCAAATTTTCTTTCCAAAGCATAAGACTTACATCTTTCAATATGAAGCCAAAATGCAAAAATACAATTTCATATGCTTTATATACATTCTATTTAAATCAATGCATCTTTAGTAGCATTTCTAAAAGATCTTATAACTAGATAAAGGGAAGGGAAAGAGAGTTTGATAGTCAACCCATTTCATACATATGCACAAAATAAACAATATCACACAAACATGCTTAAATTTATCACTATATATGCCTATCATCTTAATTGAATGGTGTTCATATCACTACCGATTGGAAGAATGCCAATTGGCCTAACATGAAATTTCCAAATACTATGGTTGCAACTGAATGTCCTAATTTTCCAAAAAAAAAAAATCAAGACAGACAATCTTTTGTTTATGCAAGACCTCTTGTGAACACTTACTACTCTTAATTAATATGACATATATCATAATCTGCAACCTTTCATCGAAAATCAACATGCGATAAGAAGTTAAAAGAGGAGCTATCAACTAAATAATACATATTTATGCATGCACATCAAACAAGCTTTTCATTTGCACTTTCTATTCATACTAAGTCAATTATATATATCCAAAAGTATGTTCAATGTAGCATTATTCAAATAGGTCTTCAATAGTCAGTATTATGAAACACATAAATAAATATTTCAAGAACACACATCATTACACTCCTAGCCACTATAACATGATCCCTTTCACACGACTTATTACAAACAAGGCAGTTTCACATACCAACTATTCCTACATAATCACACATTACCTAAGATAGAAATTCATTATGTTACTCCTACAGTACACATGGTGAATTCCTTTACGAAAACATACAATTTCCTCCCAATAACCATCATGATCTTTTAAACCCATAGCCCTCTTATTATCTAGATGCATAGAAGAATCATTAGGCTCACACAAGAGTTAAAGAATTCACAACCTTTCTCTCGCAAAAAAGAAAACTTACATAAGTGATAAATACACATAAAACAAACATTTTAGTTTCTATAGAGAAAGAGAAGGAAGGATGATAAACATTCAATTTGCTACATCATAAGCACTCAATATCTACCATACAAGTCCTTCAAGTTAATAACACCAAGCTAAATCATAATCATAATACTAACACATTTCATACTTCCAGATTCAAGACAAGCACTGACCAAACCAATGGGTTAGTCTAAAGAGTATAATAATCAATAAGGGAGGTACATACAACTCTCTCTCTGCAATAAGAGTAATCATAGACCAAGATATCTAATAAGAAAACCAAAGCACATATATTCACTCAAAGGCACCAATATCAAGAAGGTGAAAGCAAGGTGTGAACACACATGTTACACACAATTAAGGTTTTCTTGAAAGAATACCCAAAATGAATAGAGCACGAGTCCTTAAGATCTTCAAGTTCCTATGCCTCAATCAAGAGCATACAATAGGAGGACAAGCATAAAACATAAGGTCTACACACCTCCCATCAACTAAGGGCACAAGTGACACCAAAGATTCTAGTGGTTGCAACATTGGCTTTGATACCAAATGTAATTCCCTGCTAGAAAACCTCGAAGCGATAAAGCTAAAACACAAGAATAGAGTGCAAATTTTTATTTTTTATTTTTTAAATTTTTTTTAAAAGTTTAAATAGAAAACTAATACATTCAGCTAACATTAAGTTCAAATTACACAACGAAAGACTTAACTAACACCTAAAGGGTTTCCCATCGTGATTACTTGGTTCATCACTAACTCAACTCATGCTAATTAATCCAATTAATTTGATTAACTTATTGACATGATTATATTTCAACAATGGTTCAATTTATTCGATAGGTTAAAAATATAGATAACATGATTAAGTTCATCCATTGCAATTTAACCATGCATTACATCCAATGTTAAATTAAAACATATGTCATGCATATAATTTCCATACATACTTTAATTGCATTAATAGCTAATGAATACTTTGCACTTCACTAAACCTACAATCTTCATGATCCATAATACTATATTTAACAACTTCATGCATGCATTTAAGATTAATATCATCCAATATACATTATACATTTTCACCAAAATGTCATCCATACATGTAAACTAAAAAGGAACCAAATGAACACAAACACCACATTGTTACTACTATCAAATTGCCATTAGTTTTATATTCAAAGTCATAATATATACTCTAGTTGGTTAACACTACCGAATCATGTAGTCAGTATACATAGAGAAGCCAGTATGCACAGTCTAGTCGGTTACAGAAGAAAGCAGTCATAGAACGCAGTATACACCAAGCTGTCTACCAAGTATCTTTTTATGTCTACCGAGCAACAAAGATGACACACCGAGTTGATATACACTAAGTGAAACATTTTACCAGATTCATTGAACGTGGACATGCATATGAAAACGTGTTACAAGATCGAGGCACATCTAATTGTTATCACATTGGAAATTGCACTAGAAGATAGTGTATGATTTCAAGATCAATCTAACCAATGAAATATTTTGTATAGTTATTCATTTGAGGAATCATGTTTGTAAGATCAAAGCAATGAATTGGATCACCATCTTAAGAGATCTATTTATATAGCATGAGTTATGAGTTAAGGGTGTGTACATGAGTGTAAGAAGACTGTTACAGAGACACCAAGGTCACCAAGAAGGTTTTCAGAGAACAGTCGAAGAACAGAGTAAATAGAAGGGTTTACCGAGTTACTATATGGGTTAGTGAGGTATGCTATAAGCAAGGTAATCTATTCTGAGCACATATAATCTTCTATAACATTTTAGATGTAAAGTTGTAGATATTTGTAATGATTTAATTATAATATTGTGAAGTTGTAAGAGAAACCTTTAACAGGGTAAAAGACTCTAATCAAGTCTAGAAATTGTAAAGCCTCTAAGCAGGTGCAACATTTAGATTAAGTGTTGTAAAATCCTTTAGCAAGGTAGATCTAACAAATCTTTTTACTCCTAATAGGGTAAGCTATCAGAAATAGCTAATATGTAGCTCTAACTGATCACTCTTTATTATTGCAGTAGTGAAGTTGTGGGTGCCATCCCCACTGCAGTTTTTCTCTCTAACGAAGAGTTTCTACGTAAACAAAATATATGTGTTATGGAGTGAATCATGTATGATTGTTATCTATTTGTTTTAGCTTTATTTTATGTTACTGCACTATTCTGTTTATGCATAACAGTAAAGTTATTATTCAAGAAAAGTTTTGGAGTACTGATTCACCCCTCCCCTCTGAGTACATTAGCTTTCCATATTGGGCCTAACAATTGGTATCAGAGCTTGAATCTTGGAAAAGGGTTTAACTACCTAAAGAGAAAGATCTTATCAATGGAAGGCTACAAAAAATCTCGAAGGATTGTGTATCTGCAAGAAGAGCTAGATCATGCTAATCAAGTGATTGCAGACATACAAAGGCAAATGCAAAAATCTCTAAAAGTAAGAAGAAAATTATCTAATGATTTGCAGGAATCTCAAGAATTAGTGGAACAAATTGAGACATCATCTGAGAATAGTATATCTAAAGAGACTGAAGAAATGATTGCAATATTGAAAGAAAAGAACAAAGCACTGGTTGATCAACTAAAAGCAATGAAAAGAGAACATGAACATTTCAACACACAAATGACTGAAAATCTAGATGCATTAAGGACAACTAAGGATAAAGAAAGAGATCTAGAAAGAGAGAAACAACAACTTGAAGTCTTAGTATCTGATAGAAATAATGAAATCATAAGGTTGACTAGGATTCAACAAAATATGACAGATCAACTAGGTTATGCACATCATGAAGCAATTATGAAGAATGATGAAAATCAAGCATTGAAATTTGAAGTATCAAGGTTGACCGATGAACTTGAAATAGAGAAGAAATCCAAAAAAACACTGAAGAAGAGTTATGAAGCATCGAAGATGTTGGATGAGCAACTGAATACAAGAAGACCCAACAAAGATATAGGACTCGGTTACGAAGGAAAAGACTCTACCAAGAAAGGAATTCATAGTACCAAGGGAGGAGAATCATCAAAGCAAGCTGGAAATAGGAATAACATCAAAAGAAAGAAGCCTGTTTGCTAATACTGTGGAAATCAAGGTCACACTACCAACATATGCCAAATTAGAAAAGGTAAGCAACCAAATATCACTAAGTCTAATGGTTATTGTTACAATTGCAATAAATATGGTCACACATTTAACCAATGTAGGACAAAGTCTGTTAACAACTATCAGAAGGCAAAGTTCAAAGGGTTTTGTAGAAACTGCAATAGATATGGACATAGTACTGAGAAGTGTTGGCTTAAGAAAAAGAACTACATGTGGTCTACACATTGAGAAAACACTAGAGGTTACCAAACTCACACAGATCCTTACCGACAATATGCAATAGTACCATGGGATTACAATACAAGGATATGGTGTGAATGTTCTGGAAGATATGGACATATAAGTGCTAACTATTTTATATGGTTTGGAATGAACAAACAAAGATCATGGAGAAATCTTGGTATGGCATGCTTTCATTGTCACAAAGTTGGACACTTGGCTGGAGATTGCAGAGATCAACCTAGAAAAGACACTGAAGAAATAAAAGGCAAATTATAGATGATTTGGAAAAAGAAGGAAGTTGTGTCAAATGAAGAAAGAACCTTACCTACTGAGTTAGGTGCACCTATTCCAAATTAATCAGTAAAGGTATTAAGGGACTACATGCTCTGAAGGTTAAAGTCATAACAGTTCCTATTCTATTATGTACTAAATTCAAAATCTGCATAGTTAAGATGCAATAGTAACTCTGAAATCCTATCAAAATTACTTTACAGGAAACCTGGCAAGTCGGTGAATAGAGGAAGCCTATCAAGTCAGTAAATGAAGAAAATTTGGTTACTCGGTTAAAACAAAAAGGAGAGTAAATCGGTTAAAAAGGAACTGAGTGCATTTAATGTTTTTGACCTAACCCACACGGAGCCTGATAAGGTATTTTGTGTACTTAAAAGCATTTTCACGGTCATTTACACTTACCAAGTTTTTGAAAGAGTAGAGTAGAGCGATTCCAAGGTGATCAAACCTCATTCAAAGCGAATTCAAGGTATTTACATCAAATTTCATCGCACTGTTAAGCTAGCTTACCGATCTTATCAAATTGTTATTATCTGCTAAGTGTGAAGCATCTGTCATTTGAAATTCTGAAACCCTAAGGACTCCTTACTAGCTTTTTACCTGAAATCCTAAATGGTGCCCAAGATCCAAGATCCCATTGTTGTTAAGAATGTAGAGAAGCCTTGATTGAAATACTATTTGACTCCTAAAGTCACCTCCGAACCGGATGACAAAACCGCCTTTTCACTCATCCTAGACAAAGTATTGTTAGTCGAAGAGGTGAGATTCTAAACCAAATGCCGTGTTGAAGAACTCGGTCATGTTGAAATAAGAGACACCTATGATGAACTATGTACCGATGGTGTATTAAACAACAAGTATGAACACATCAAAATCAAAGTATTCACTGAAACCCTAACCTATCCTTGTGTGTTCAAATCCTAGTGGGTCAAGTTTGTTTTGAGCAGAGTTCACGATGATTTCATGTGGCTAGAAGAGCAACCATTTAAAATCACCAAGGAAATCATTCATTTGATCACTGGTTACCCTATCTGTGATCATGCACGAGCTTAGAAGATGATATCATAGAAGGAATTGATTAGTTTAACCGAAGTAGAATCTGATTATAGAGGACTGAAATTGAACAATGTCACTGATGCAGAACTTGAGTTTGCTATTAGAGTAATCGGTTATTGTTTCTTCTAATCAGCAAGGGAAAACAATGTACCCTGTGTAGCAGTTGACTTAGCTTATAAAATTGTGAAAAAGGGAATGAAAGTTGACCTATGTGAAGTGTTACTAAAAAACCTATTTTAGAATTTGAACACAATAAGGAAGCCAAAGAAGAACAACTTGACAAATACTCTAAAGTTTGGTTCACTTCTTGCATGCATGTTTTTCTACTTTGAAAAATTCTTTCCATCAGTCAGTAAAGTAGTTTGGGAGCTACACAGACCAATCACCCATCAGATTAATGACTTCATCAAGAAGTTAGGAGATAATTTCAATGACATAATGGATGATTATTTTAGTAAATTTCAAAAGAAGATGCACAATAGGTACCGAATTCTACCCCAGCTAGTGGAGAAATATAAAGATGATATATGCTTTGAGGTAGACACTAACTACTGTTATGTGAATGTTGTGGAACCAAGAACTCAATCTTTGCCACCTATGGGTTATGAGATTGACTTTGCAATCACACAATAGCAAATTGATGCATTTCCTACATTACCAAGGAATGCTACCGAGCTGAGGTATGGAACCTATGAAGAAGTGAAGGGAAAAGTAAAAATGAGCATTGTATTACCCAAAGCTACAAGGAAAGCAACAAAGATGATAAATGTTTTAATGGAGAAATTCAGAGAAGATTCTTCCTCCACGCCTGTCAAAGGCACTCTTGCCATCACCGAAGAGGAATCAGAAGTTCAAGAGGCAGCTATAACACTAAGCATCGAATTGCCTAAGGGTAAAGTGTTAAAAAGAAAGAAACAAGACACTTCAAAGGCCCTACTGACTCCTCCAACAAAGAGACCTAACACTAGAGCATCAGCTAAATCATCGAGTAAGAAACAAAAGAGTGTTACTGCTCCCAAGGTAACCAGGACCTACAAGAAATCTACTCGGAGACTCATTTTGGCAAAAGAGTCTAGTGATACAGAATCTGAAGATGCAAACAAATTCCAAATTGTCAAGAGCAAGAAGGTAAATATACATAGTGTTGAAAACTTCTGTGCCAATCTGAAAGAATATGGCAGATTTGGTTCCTTTAGATATGTCAAGTATGAAACTAGAAATAATGATGAGAAGAGACAAATTGAAGAAGCTATCATCTGCACACTTCTAAAGTTCCGGTTAGCTCCATTGGAACTAGTAAAGTCACTTCCAAATGAACTTTACTTGCATATTGATAATAGGTGGAAGTACGCAATGGACTCGGAGAAACAAATTAGAGAAAAAAGTCTAGTCCATCTATTTCCTAATATGTCAGTAGCAGAAATAAAGGAACATTTGACAACCTACAATTCAAAATTTCTTGTCAAACAAAAAGCCTTAAAACTGATGAATGGGCTATATATTGATGTAGAAAATGAGACAAAAGCAAAATGGTAGGAAATATTCAAAATAAAGGATGCCGATGAACAATCTACAGTTGAAATCATTGATGTCACCGAGCACAATCTTGATGTCACAGAGCACAATCCTAATGCTACAGAACAAGACCCTACCGACACTATTCAAATAGATGAAGATGACATGGATATAGAGGAATAGGAGCAGGAAATGATAGAAGGCACTACATATGCAAAAATTGTATCTAGTGAATCCATTTTAGAACAAGTTTAGCCGTATCCACCAATCTCTCAACCTGTCTATACCGAGGCTCCTCAAGATACAGCACAAGGCAGCGAAGGTCACAAGTCTACAACAGGAGAAGATACTACTCTAGAACAGACCTCTCAAGCACCTTTGAGCATCGAAATTGTAGCAGCTGAGACACCTAGTACCGAGACACCAAAAGACACCACAGCGGCTATAGTAACCGACCAGAGTGTTGTCTCTACCAAGCAACCTACCAAGGGTCAGCAAGCCTCTCAAGCTATTGTCTTGGTCCAACTGACCAAAGGTAAAGAGAAGAAGGTGAAAAAGCATAGTTTCAAATATTTATCTAAACCAATAGTGTTGCCCAATGTGGATATATCAAAATTTTAGGGGCAAGCACTCATTGATTTTGGTGAACTATGCAAAGAAAAGGCCGAACACGAAAAACATATGGCCATACAAAAGAAGAATAAAGTACTTCAAAAGGTGAAGACACTACTATCAGATATGCTACCTACAACTACAGTGTCAACCGATGCAGCCATCCATATTCAACTGGATGAACTCCTTAATCAAATAGAAACATCTAGAGTTGATGCATCTGAGTATTTGAGCAAGCTAAAAGACAAGGAGCTTACTGCAAAAATGATAGAAGAGGTACAGAAAGCTCTAGTTATTGGCAAAGTCAAACTTGTCAAATTCATTACTGAGTTGTCCCCTCAAATCAAGCACGTTCTTTATTTATTTCAAAAACTCTGTACATTTTCTATATTCATTAGAGACATTAAGAATAAAACTGATGCAATTGAGAAAGAGATCACCGATCTCTCAAATAAGTTGACCCTAGTGCCTAGTTCAGTTCAGAATTTTTATACCAAGTTTCAATAGCTCATGGCTCAACAATTGGAACTCAGAAATGAAGAACATAAGATTAGGATGGATATAATGATACTCTAGACATTATTCCTCCCTCATCTTTCATCAGTTCAAGAATAGATTAACCAAGCCACACACCTATCTACTACACAAGAGGGAAGCACTCTTGATGGCTTAATATCACTATTGGTTGATATTCAAGAACAAAATTCTTTAATGGAAAGTGTAAAAGATGCACTCTCTTTCACTCTCACCGATGCCCAGAAAAAGTACAAATCCATTTTTGACCAGTTACCACCCCCGGATGGAAATTAAAGTTTTTGATGTTTGTCAAAAAGGGGGAGTGATGCAATATATTTGGGGAGTATTACAGTTTTGGTGATACAATTTTGATATAGTATTCGGAGTATTGTATACAGGGGGAGTATACCAAGCAAAGTATGCAGAGTATCAAAGGACAATAAGTAGAGCACACAAGCACAGAACCGAGCATGAAAAATCAGAGCTATGTATGGTATAATGATAAGGGGAGTATATCTGAACATACTATTTCATTGACTATTATATATACTGTCAAGTATAGTCATTTTGCAAAGTATATAGATTTTTGAGTTATGACTTTGAAAGTAGTTTTGTCGAACATCTCAACTAATGTCAAAAGGGGAGATTGTTACTACTTATCAAATTGCCATTAGTTTTATATTCAAAGTCATACTATATACTCTAGTCGGTTAACACTACCGAATCATGCAGTTGGTATACACAGAGAAGTCGGTATGCATAGTCTAGTCAGTTATAGAAGAAAGCAGTCATAGAATGCAGTATACACCGAGCTATCTATCGAGTATCTTTTTATGTCTACTAAGCAGAAAAGATGACACACCGAGTTGATATACACCGAGTGAAACATGTTACCAGATTCATTGAACCTAGACATGCATATGAAAACGTGTTACAAGATCAAGGCACATCTAACTGTTATTACACTAGAATCTGCACTAGAAGATTGTGTATGATTTCGAGATCAATCTAACCAATGAAATATTTTGTATAGTTATTCATTCGAGGAATCATGTTTGTAAGATTGAAGCAATGAACTGGATCACCATCTTAATAGATCTATTTATATAGCATGAGTTATGAGTTAAGGGTGTGTACATGAGTGTAAGAAGACCGTTACAGAGACACAAAGGTCACCAAGAAGGTTTTCAGAGAATAGTTGAAGAACAGAGTAAACATAAGGGTTTACCGAGTTACTATATGGTTTACCGAGGTATGCTATAAGCAAGGTAAGCTATTCTAAGCACATAGAATCTGCTATAACATTTCAGATGTAAAGTTGCAGATATTTGTAATGATTTTATTGTAATATTGTGAAGTTGTAAGAGAAACCTTTAACAGGGTAAAAGACTCTGATCAAGTCTATAAATTGTAAAGCCTCTAACCAGGTGCAAGATTTAGATTAAGTGTTGTAAAATCCTTTAGCAAGGTAGATCTAACATATCTTGTTACTCCTAACAAGGTAAGCTATCAGAAATAGCTAATATGTAGCTCTAACCGAGCACTCTTTATTATTGCAGTAGTGAAGTTGTGGGTGCCATCCCCACCATAGTTTTTCTCTCTAACCAAGAGTTTCTACATAAACAAAATATATGTGTTATGGAGTGAATCATGTATGATTGTTATCTATTTGTTTTAGCTTTATTTTATGTTACTGCACTATTCTGTTTATGCATAACAGTAAAGTTACTATTCAAGAAAAGTTTTGGAGTACTGATTCACTCGTCCCCTCTCAGTACATTAGCTTTCCATATTGAGCCTAACACACATAACTTTAAATTGATATCGGAGTTCACCTCTAATGGGCTACATCTCTAGGTCTGCTTAACTGCAGGACCCCTCTCATTAATAATAGGCTGAGAATACATAAGGTTCACATCCATTACAACCATCCAATAAGGTGTACATATACAAATAATACATATACCCACACCGGTCAAAAGATACATGAATGACCCTAAAAGAAGAAAAATGATCCATCTAAAACATGATAAGGAGCAAACATAAAGAACAATTAGAGTACCAACGAGACTAAGTCCTCGCACCCCACCATAAGCCACCAATGGTCTATCATGAGTATTAGGTACTCTAAAAGGTGTAAGCAATCCGATATGACTCCACAATAGTGCTCCTAGCAAAGACAACACAAACTGCACACTAGTGAACATAAGGGGTGAGTGTCATCACATAGCTTTGTATGGTTACCCTAGCAGGTCTCCATAGGTCCCACCCCCATCCACTGGGTTACCCTGGCAACCTTTCCCGAACCTCCGGCCCATTCAAGTCTCATGTGGGCCCAACAAATCCTTTCGTGAAGACAATGTTATTGGTTTTCCATTTCAGGCCTTCTCACTGCATTCTAAGTCTGTACTAGCACTCATCCCATGCGCGAGGAACAATTATCTTAGTGTTTTCATTTACTAAAATCTCTAATATTCTATTAAGTTATCACTTATTTAGACTCACTTTTGATGGGTTACCTTGCTACCACTTTGGGCGCAGTCCCCACTCGAAAGCCACTCTCCCATATGACACTAGACCATAATCAAATGAAACTCCAAAAACCAAGGTATACACAAGGACTAGTTTACGGAATTCAATACGGTAGGAATACCCACTTCGCTAAACAATTCCTCAAAAAAGGTGCACTGATTGACAATTCCCTGACTCAGAGACATGACCAGCTACAGTCAACCACATACCAACATCCGACACTCAAATAAAGGACATGCCCAGATACAAAACCATCAAATGAAAACAATCACTACTCGAGATCAAGGACATAAGAAGATACCAAAATAACCATACGAGAATATGCAACAATTACAATCAAGGACTTGCCATTTCTTAATGCGAATACAGAAAAATAAACACCCATTGACATAAATCTGAAATGACAATCTCTTTCCATATCATTTAAAAATACAGATCGATAAAGTTTTCTAATTGATCTAAATTTCCAAATACAGTTTTCGATGAAATCACCATTATATAATAATTTCAATACCAAAATTGCAATCATATGATTGTGCCTATAATCCAATACATAAAAACAAAACATTATTAAATGTATTTTCTCGTCTTTCATTAGGAGAAAATGTCTTCAATTCTCTAACTCTATCTATCCATCTTCGAATTTCCAAATGACATATTATTTAATCTCAGAAATTTGCAACTAATATATTGTTATAATTTCCAAGAATTAACAATTAATATAACATTTCTTTTTCTAAGATTTTCCAAATAATATATATTAATTTCACTATCAAGAATTACCAAAAATATATGTTATTTCACTTCAAAAAATTTCCCATAACATATATTAATTTACTTAATGAACTTATGTTTAAAGAAATAAAAATTTGAATATACTTAAAATTTAAATTAAATATATATATTAAAAAAAAAAAATTATTTTTGTTTTTAAACCATAAGTGGTGGCCCCCACATCCATGGTTACCATGGGCTATGGTTAGCACAACCATGGTTTTTTATGGACTGTGGTTTCCATAGCCGTGGAGCCGTAGACTGTGGTATCAATGGTGGGCCATGGATAGAGCCATGGCTCCCCATTCCCATAAAACAAAACATGCAATCTCTCTATTTTATTATTTAAATATTTATTTTTTTAAATCAGAAAACCCAAATTTACTACACATGTTCAGACTGAGACAAAATAGAGATAAATTACCAGAATAACCATGATTTCCAAATTTTATTATATTTATATTTTTTTAATAACCAGTCCTAGAAAGTTCAAACTGGAGGAAGTTGAAAATGAAAGCAAGGAGTATTCAAATTGAAGATTTAACTACAAATCTTCTTTATTCTACAAATGTATGAAATTTGCAAACAAGCACACCCAGATTTCTTTTAAATCAAATTAGTCTCTTTTAAACAAAAAACCAAGGAGATAAACAAGAGTGCGACCTCTGTCAACAATCCTGGAAATGATTTGATGAAGAGTCCAACCTCCAAGCTCAAGAATTTCTTGTCCCACAAATGCCCCAAAAATTTTCCATTTAAAAAAAAAAACAACTCCCCAAAATATTTTTCAAATCCTAGGTTAAAAGGGAAATTTTTGACCAAAAGTCCATTTTTTTTGTTCAAATTATTTTCCTCAAATAAAATCATTTCCAAACAATTCAATATGCAAAAATTGCTTTTCTTCCAAAATTGATTTTCTCAATTGAGTTAAATGTAACATTTCTTTTTCAAAATGTCAAAGAGGGTATGATATTTCTATTTTGAAATACTATTTAACCTCTCCTTTACAAATGCATATACTTAATGAATTCATCATTTAAAAATAACCATTTAATCAAACTTGCTACAAACATGAATTCAGCAATCTGATTATTGATTAATCACACAAAGGGGTCCTATTTAATTTAGTCCCTTTAATTTACGATTGCATAAAAAACACACTTAATCTAATTTAAATACTTGGGATTTAATCATCAATTTTTTTACCACACGTACAACATGCAACCCAATAAAGCCAAACAAATACACGACCCATATACCCAACCAAAGGGGAAACCGATGGACAATTGATGATGCTCACTTGATCATGACTAGGATACAATGTAGGGTCTTACGACTACCTAATCCAATTCCTTAGGACCAATGAGGAACACTAAAACTTGCGAAGCCAGGTGGAGATGAACCTCATACCTATGGGGTACTATACCTGCTATCTCCTGCAACCATGAACCACAGATGCATACATATATATTCAATGTAAGTGTTAGCTCGAGGTTAATAACATGAGTTAGAAGAGCAACTAATCTTACATAAGAATCAATGTGAAATCAACATTTACAGGTATACACATTAAGAATAATACCCATATATAACATTACAACATGGTAAATCAACCATCCAAGAAAGCCACTTAAAAAGTCAACCAAGGTCAAAGCGGGTTTTGAAATTTGATTAGGACAGGGCTACTACATAAAGACACAACAATATTTAGGTATGTCAATAAATTAATCAAGGTCATTACTGGTACCCTCCCAATCAATATTGTTTGTAATAGAATCTAAATTTACATCATTAGAAGGACACTTAGTAACAAGAGTTCTTATTTTTCATGGTTTTACCCTAGAGCCTTAAGAGTTAGAGGGTTTAGGATCCCAAAAGGTCTTTATCCACACCTCACCACTATCTTTCTTATCTTGGGATGTAGAATATGATGATTTTGCTTGACCAACTTTAAATTGTTCTCTAAATTTCTCTTCCTCGATGGTTCACCAGGTTCTTTAAACAAAATTACAAGCTCATAATCACTGCATGAATTATTGAAACCCCATTCCTATTTAGTTGAATCTATAGAATAATGTCTTTCCTTATGTTGGTCATTGGTGGAATTAGGATAACTCATTTTTATGGTTGCTTGAGAATCAAAACCATGTAACCTCAATGGTGAAAAACCAAGTTCTCTTTTTCATTATTTATTTGGTACTAAATTAGGTTGTATTGGTTCCATAATACCTTTCTTTTGTAGGACAAGAGGACTTTTTCCATCATATCCCATATTTTATATAAACTTGAAGGCATTTTCCATAGTTATCAACATGCATTATGATGTGGTCTTGATTAGGTTATTTCTATCATTCGTTGTAGAGAACCTTGCATATATCTTCTTCCTCCATTTTGGCCCATGTTTTGAAAGTGATGGGATACCATTTTCTAATGATTGCCGATATCTTCTTTGAAGGATGTGGTTTACCATAAGTCTTCGCAGGTTCCATTGATTGCCTTAGATACATTGTTGATTTAGGTTCTATTCTCCCAAGCCTCTGTCTTTCAATTTCCCTTTGAGTTCCACTTGCTTTCAAGTGAAAGCCTCTAATGGTTTTGGATCAATATGTACTAAATATGGACTAGATTCTTGATTTATTAGGACTATTTCTTTCGGTCTTGGTCAAAGATTATTTCAATACATGTATGGATTTTGATCACCGTTAACTATGATTTCGGTTCCATTGTGTAGGAACTTGATACATTGATCGTAATTTAAAGGTAAAACTTTCATTTCATGTACCAAAGGTTATCCCAAAAGTATGTTGTATGTCAGATCAAGATCAAGAACTTGGCAAACCATGTTCTTTATTACTAGCCCAATTCTGAGAGGTAAAGTGACTATCCCTTTTTAGGAGCATTTTTCATCATTATATGCTTTTACAGTGATCTCTTACTAGAATCCACAATATTTTTAGATAATCCCAATGCTAAGATAGCTTTCAAAGTGCAAATATTGAGACCTACTCCTCCATCTATCAAGACACATTTTCGGCGGTGTTTATGCAGGAAAGCTTCAATGTGAAGTGGTGCATTGTATGGTTGTTGTGGAGATTCATCATCTTATTTGGTGAATGTAAGGTGATGAGGGCTAGAAAGGTATCCCACCATGTCTTGAAACTGGTCCATGTTTAGATCAGTAGGAATAAATTTCTCTTTCAAGATTTTTCCCAAAATAGCTTTTTGTGAGGATGAAATGTGCTAAAGTTCAAGCATTGAAATAAGAGTGGTTGTCTTTCGCAACTGATCTACAAGGTGATATTGGTTATTTAATGATGAATTAATTTTGGATTTAGCATCTTGTAAAGTAACTTTACCCCTTCGAGTAGAAACATTGAATTCAGGGGCTTTGCCTTTTATGGTTATGGTAGACACATGGTTGTTAAATTTGATAATATGGTTGATAGGTAATCATAGGCTGCATTAGTGTAATTGGAATTACTATTTACCTTAGGAGCCTTTCCCTTATCATGTTTTGGAAATGGTTCCTTTCACATCGTATGCTATTCATTGGAATTACTATCATCAACTTCTACTACACCATTGTCAATAGGATATTGATTTAGAAACATAATACTTGACATCATAATACTTGAACGAGATATTGCCCAACCAAGATATTGAATGATGTCACTTCAAGTGTGGGGGCATGGGTTTCAACCTGCACATCCCTTGTAAATACACAACCATTAAATATGATTGGGTTGAGTGTGATGACCCATAGAAAAAATCAAATATGTTGAATTGTGGTAACAATAGAAGATTGCTTTCCAAATACATGGATGAACCAGAATGAAAGTTGAGGTTAATGGAATATTAGAATAATTCATTACATGATTCCAATTCAATAAACCCTTTTTTGATTTATGATGAGGTATGGAGGAATTAAGTTTTGGATGACTTACTATAGGTGAAAACAAAGCATATAATATATGTAAATGTACACAAAAGAGGTGGCTGATACTATCAAGAATAGAAGGTGTGGGAGGTTATATAATAGAATAGAGTAGGGAATGTTTAAATATTGAACCATCAAGTAGGATAATAAAGAAGGACTTAGTTTATTGAGAAAAAAAAGTGTGTATGATGAGTCTATAAATGATAAAGCATATTACAAAGCTTCACACTGGAACCCTCTTTTTTAGTTTTCAATCAAAGGTGTATGTTAGTAGTCATTAGGACTGTACCCTTGTAATATAAATTTGGGTTGGTCCCCTATTTCAATGTAATAAAGGAATTGATGTTCTTTTTGGATAGGTTTCCTAAATATGATATTATTATAAAGGGGATTGATGTCTCTAGAAGATTGATGTCTTTAGATAGATTGTAATCATTTAATTTATTTGTGAGGCTAGCTTTGGACAGTATTTTCAAGTACAATTTCTCACTATTTTTTTCCCACCTTAAGTTTTCTATGTATATTTCAGTGTTATATATTTTGGTGTAACTTTCTGTTAAGAATTGCATGCAAAAATATCAATTATATGCAAACAAAGATTAAACAAAGGAATGAAAAACACATAAATAATAACAAAGAGGAGATAATTTTAACATGGTTCACCCAAACTTGAGCTACATCCACCAAATAGAGATTCCAATTTTATTATCTACTAAATCATACTGATTACAACCAACAATCCCTTGCAACTCAATATCGCTGCAAAATGCAACAAAATTCTCTACAGAAAACCCTGCAAGGGGTGCTGTCCCCAAACCCCCATAAAAAATATAGGGGGGAACCACACCGATAGAAGTAGGGAAAATTTAACCTCCAAGTATGATTAGGCTCCATATAACAACACTTTTTTGATTGATTTTACCTTATGCATGCATTCAAATCAAGTGTTGGTTAGGAAAGTAGAAATTGTTTGTAAATTTGTATGATGCATGAATCACACCCCCCTCCCTTAGTGTGTTGGTCTGTTCAACACCTTGGCTACACTACAAGTGTGTTTCCTTTCCCTTCATGAGGTTTGAATCTACTTCCCAAAGGGATATAAATTTCTTTGATTGGTGAAGAGTCCAAGCAATTTTCAATCAAAGATTCTCTCAAACTCTTCTGGTTTAGAGATACTTTTGAGTCTTAGATGTTCTCTTTCTTGAACATGGGTATATAAAACCAAGTAGATTCAATTATTGGGAAGCAATAATATCTTAGGGTGTATATGTAATGTTTCTCTTTTTTTTAGAGTTGTAATATGTTTTTTTGCAACCAATGCTAACATGAGTTTACCATTTAGAGATGATGTTGATAAATATTATGATAAATTATAATTTCTCCTTATCTTATCATATGCTAGAGATGATGTTGATTTTACCCACACACAAGAATTGATCTAGCCATATGAATATTAGATAATCAATGCAACACTTTAGTCTTTGATGAGAATCCTTGGTATTGGGTTTTGGTACATTACATTTAGGGTTAATGTAGTCACATGTTTGAAAGACAATTAAATTGGCATCATTGTTGGGGAATATCCGAAGGTTGTGTTAATCATTATATTATAAAATAATAATATTCTATTAATAAGATAATCCAAAACTAGTATAATACCTTGAATATCAATATGCTTCAATAATTTTATTTTTCAAAGAGGTTACAAATATGTTGTTGGAAATTGAGTTTATGATATTTCTATAAGGCTTACAAAAGTGAATCAAATATGCAATCAAAGTGGTGTAAAAATTGGTGACTAAGGTACATATTTTATCTCTTTTCTATTAGTGACATACTCTCATAAAATAAAACACACATTCATAAAAGAGGAATAATCTAGTCTAGCTACAATGGTAGAAGGTTAGATACAATGTTAAAGAGTGTAATCCTAGTTACCATAGACATTCCTCTTCTAACTAGCCTTATATATTATGTGGATCATTTCCAAAGATTACATGTATCCAATAGAAAATACAATGAAATCATAATAAAACAAGATGAATTTATAAGATAGAAAAACTAATTTGATAGTGAAATAAAAATACTCAAGTCAAGATAACAATTCAAATCCTAAATTTCAATTATAAAGTTCAAAAGATTAGGCTTCACAATATTCCCATTGTTGATGTATATGAGAAGTTAGCTTTATGATGCCTAACTTATGATTTTGACTATATGGAAAAAATAGATACTCATATCAAAATACTCAAGGATACGTTACAATCCAGAGCCTATTTTATAACTACAAAATTCAAAAAGATTAGGCTTCATAATAGTCCCATGTTGTTGATGCATATGAGAAGTTATGTTTATGATTTTGAATATATGGAGAAACTGATTTGATATTCAAGTCAAAATAGTAGAGTATAGATTACAATTCAAACCTTATCTTGCAACTATAAAATTCAAAAAGATAAGAATTCACTATATTCCCATTGTTGATGTATATGAGAAGTTATATTTGTTGGAGTATATATTATTGACCCATGCTTAAGTCCAGCTTATGAATTCAATATTTTAGGCATCATTATTTAATATTTTGCATTTATCATTTACCTTGCATTTTGTAGCTAAGTAGTTCATGATAGTTGCCTCTACCTACCCTCGAATTTTGTTGAGACACATGTCCCTTTCATGTGATATCCTACCTACCACCTTTGCCTTTATAAGAAAGGATATTTTACATTATTACTCATGTGAATATATCATTTCATTCTCTAGTGAAATATATCATTTCTCTGAAAGTTATTTGCAAGTTGTGATCTTGGCTTGGGATTTTGCTCTAACAAGATTTATGATGTCCATGAATTATGGTTTTCAATATATAAAAAATGATGTCTACATTTAAATTGCTACTTTTGATGCTTAGAATTATTCATTAGAGGAAGCACATGTGTAGGTTTTTTTCTAATTTTATGAATGAATTTTAGTTTGAATATAAAGATATGTGCACGAGTTTGTTTACTATTTATCTTATTGGGAGATTAAAGATTAGTTGAAAGATTTGGTAGACTATCATTTTTCTTCTGAGGAAATTCTTGTAATTTAATTTGGTAAGTGGTACAAGAGATAGGAAACATTAAAAGGCATGAGGGAGAGGTAGTTCCTTATTATAGTAGGTAGAACAATATAATCTTGAATTCTGAATGAATATATGAATGATGGTTCCACATGCGTTGACTACTTTTGTGAAGCACTTTAGATTGGTACAAGCTTGTTCCCAAGTGAGTTTCCCTTCAAATATAATGCCTACACAATATTATCTAGCACTATTATCGATTTAATTCCACCTAAATAAAATTATTTTTCTAAATTTACTGTGAAGATTCATTAATATACTTTGCTATTTTGATTTAATTTCATTAACATACTTGGCTTGTTTTTTAACGAATATTTTTCCTATAGTTTATCAAATAATAGAATGAAAAGGATCAGATTATGTTTAATATTTATAGATATGCAATGACTCTATAGTAAAAAATAATGTGTCTTACCGTATTTTAATCTTACGTTATAATTCAATTAGTATAAATCCAAATTTATATAGGTAGAGTTTTTGAGTTAAAGATCTACCAATAATGGTATGATTGTGCTAGGACAAGTTTTGAGAATTTTACCTATTCTTTGAAACAATATGTAATCACTTTGTAGCACATAGATTTTTTTAATAAATTTGTGAAATTTTCTCATGCTTACAAGGAAGATACTATTTTCATTTCACATCCTCTATGAAAAACTTCATATCTTGTATTTTGTTCATACATGTTCCTTTTATGTACAAGAAAGAAATCACATTATACAAAACTACTTAGTAATATTAGTAAATGAAGCCAATTGACATGCTATCTTGATATGTTTTAACCTTAGACTCCCTACTCTTATATTAGATAAAGGGATATATTCTATTAGTAATTGTAAAATATAAAATCTACAAATGAACTTTCATAACTTGATTTTATTTCCATCATTACTGCAACAATGTGTCAGTTTGTTTAATCCCATTTATGTGGATGATTATATACAAACACAAATGATAATTATGCATGAATTAGATATTTTTAAAGTAAAAATGAAACATTTTTTATGTATACTATAAAGAAATTCTTGTCAAAAACTAGTCCTATAGATTTGTTGATGCATGCTACAATTTTTGTAGCTATAAATTCTTTTAAAAATTTGGGTAAGTGATGGCCTATTTTTTATTTTATCATTTTGGTGTTTCTAGTATACTCCTATGCTTTGGTCTAACCTTGATGTATTATTGGTCTTAATTCAAATATAAGTGGTTGTGTTGTATGCCTAGGGTTATAAATTATGGGTCATGGGCATTATTTTGTGCGATTAGGTATCCTCATGTACATGGCCTTGGTTTTGTAATATCCTTAGGCTTTACATTGTCTAATTTGATGTTTTATGCACCTTCTTATGACAAGTTGATATTTTACACTTCAAGTTGAAGTCCTACAACCTAAATGGTGGTATTTATGCTAGGCCAAGTTCATTAAATTCATCACTATCATAATTCAAATAAAAGTTATGTGCAATAATTGTTAGTGTGATCCCATTCATACAGTCCTTATCCACCTTTTCTTGTTCAATGTTGACTACCATTAGTTCGTCACCAATTAAATTAAGGTACATACATAAATTGCTAAAATTAATCACCATTTCTTTGGTTAGCAACTGTAAAGTGGAAAGAAAATCCATGACTTCTAAAAAAACTAGTTGTATTCAAGATAAAAACAATGTTCTGGTAACATTGAAGATAATGGAGTGCGGTTGGATCCAGAATTCAAATTTGAGCGGGAGTTCTAGTTCGGCATTGGGACAGCATGAGGCAGATGACTCATAGATTCATGCAAATGGAGTAAGGATCTCAATGCTCCCTTGGATTTGGGGGACCCAGGGGGAGGACCAAGACCACGTGAAGAGCGGCTAGCAGATGAGAGAGGGAAAGGGCAAGTTCAAACTTCAAAAACAAAAGATGGCAACTTGAAAGGAGATCAAGGACAACACGTGACTAGTGGTTCAGAGAACACGGTGGAAGGAAAAGATCATCCCGAAAAGGTTTTTTTGTCAACCCCCATCGATCTTAAGGGGGGACCTAGCTTGAATGGACATATACGTAAGTGGTCCTCTCTGTTCGGGGTTAAACCCAAAGGTAAGTCCTCATCACCTCCTATTAAAAACACCTTGAATGTGTCTCGGGGCAAGTTTGTTATTGCTTTTCCAGACCAAATCATAGACAACATTGCTAGAATGGAAAATACATTGATCGGTAATTTTTTTGGGTCTACACCTAATATAGAGATCATTCGTGGATTTGTCAAAAGAAAGTGGAATTTGAAAGGTCAGTTTGATGTGGTTGCAATGAACAAAGGTTGTCTATCCTTTTCTTTTTCTTGTGATGAGGATAGAAGAAACATTCTCTGTAGTGGGTCATGGGCAATAGGCAAACACATCATGTACATCCAAAAGTGGTACCCTAACGTGGCAAAAGGAAATAATTTTTTGGTCCAAGTCCCAGTGTGGGTTAAATTCCCTGAGCTTCCAATGGAATTCTGGGAGGAAGATGTTTTTGCAGGAATAGCCAATACCATCGGGGAGCTTATCTCTATTGACCAGGTCACGACATCCAGAAGAAGGCTGATTTATGCTAGGATTTGTGTTGGAGTTGGACCTGACACGAACATGCCAGAGGAAATAGAGATAGAATCTAAACTGGGGAAGTGGAGGGAGAATATTGTTTATGAAACAATCCCTTTTGCCTACTTTCATTGTAAAAAAGTTGGACATTGGGCTAAAAAATGCCCAACTATCGAGGGTAAACCCTATCTCCAAACTAAGGTTTGGAAAAAAGTGGATAAGCCTCTAAAAGCCTTGGAGTCCAATGACCTAGATCAGGAGAAACAATCTCAGATTAGACGGACGAAGGAAGAACTCACCAGTGAAGTGGGAAATGAACTAAAGAAAGTAGATAGCATAAAAATAGATCATCAGGAGTTGGAGCTGAGTGATAAGGATTCAGAGCATGGAAAAAAAGACAACAATCAGAAAGAGGAACTAGAAGAGGATAAGACAGAGTTAGTCTCAGATAAATGTGAGAGTAAAGGAGATAAAATGCCCACAGATAACAAAGAGGAAGGAGATAATTTTAACCTTGTTTCAAACTCTCAAGATCTAGATAAAGAATTAGACTCGTTCCAGGAGGCCCAACCTGATAACATCCTAGGCCAAGGGCTATCAAAAATCTCATTAGCTTCCCTAGCAAAAGTAAAGCTAGCCTTTTCGGAGGAACAAGATCCAAAATGGGGAGATGAGGAAGACATCAAAAAGGCACTGGGGAAGAATGAAACAAAGCAGGAGGAAGAAGCAGCAGCAGAGGACAAAAGAAAGAACAAGCAAAAAAAAAAGAATAAAAATAACCTCATCAATAGTACGCTGACTAGAAACACCAAAAGCAGGCTTAGGGATGTGGGAGTGCAACACACTTCTCCAAGAAGACATTCAAATGCCAAAAAGAGATCAATGGAAACAAGCAGGAATATATCAGATGGTACCCAAAGAACCATCTTTGAGGCAGGTATTTCTAAAAAATTATGAAAATCATCTCTTGAAATATTTGAGGATTGAACAACCCTCACAAACATGATTTAGTTAAAAGTATGATTAGAGATAAAAATCCTGATATTTTTTTTATTCAAGAAACTAAGATGGCAAAAGATAAAGTTGAAAGCCAGAATATGTTAAAAAATGGAGTCAGCAGAGGGAGTTCAGAAGGTGCATCGGGAGGAATTGTTACCTTCTAGAAAAAAAACAATGTTGAAGGTGAGGTGCTAATTCAGGACAACAACTTGGATTGCATTAGATTTAAGCACCTTAATAATTGCACCACTTGGGTCCTAACTAACTTATATGCTCCTAACATTAAGACTAGTAGAAGTGAGATGTGGAGAAATCTTACTGGGTTAAGAAGCAGGTTTATTGAGGACAATTGGATAATTATGGGAGATTTCAACACCCCATTGAAGGAAAATGAGAAAAAGGGAGGGAGTTAAGCTAATATGGATAGTAGATTGGACCTGATGGATTTTATAAACAATAATGTCATTCATGACCTAGAGCTACAAGGAGTCAAATACACTTGGACTAATAGAAGAAGTGGTGAGAATTTGATCCAGGATAGACTTGATAGAGCTCTCCTTTCCTTAGATTGGTTTAACCTTCATGAATGCTCTTTATCTTCTCACATAAGGGTAGGATCATATCATTACCCAATAACCTTTACAGCTGAAGCAAAGAATAGAAAAAGACATTTCCCTTATAGATTTGAAAAGATGTTGACTAGACACCCAGATCTAGAAAGTAAGATTAAGGACTGGTGGCAGGTCAGTATTGAAGGAAATGCCATGTACAATGTGGTCAAAAAGCTAAAGATTGTTAAAGATAATGTTAAGAAGTGGAATAAGGAATTCTTTGGGAATATCTTTACCTCAAAAGATACAACCCTCTTAGAGCTCAAGGAAATCCAGGATGAGATATAGAATAATGGTTACACTAATACGTCTAGAGATACTGAAGATGCTATTCTTATGAGATATCATGATATTATAGCTAAAGAGGAAACCTACTGCAAACAAAGATCAAGAAATGTCTGGTTGAAGGAAGGGGATAGGAAGAATAAATACTTCCATATGTCCACCTTAAGACATAAGGCCATTAACAGAATTGTTCAGATTAAAGTGAATGGCAAATGTGTTGTAGAAGATGATTCCATGAGCAGGGCTGCTATGGAATTTTTCTCCAGTTTACTTGCTAAGGATCAGAATTTGGATACACAGGCCCAAAGGAACCTCCTAGGAAGTACACCTACCATTTTAGGGAATGTTCAGAATGCTCACCTGACTACCATCCCTTCCCATGATGAAATTTTGATAGCTATCAACTCCTTTGAGGGGTCTAGACGACTTTCCCATGTTCTTCTTTCAAATGTACTAGCATATTATTGGAGATGATCTTACTAGAGCTATGAAAGAGTTTTTTGGTGCTATAAATTTTTTGAAAGAAGTTAATGGCACTTTTATTGCTCTTATCCCCAAAAAGATGGGGGTTGACTCAATGGATCTCTTTAGACCTATTAGTCTATGCAACTCTCTTTATAAGATAATCTCCAAGGTTCTTACTTCTAGAATTCTTAAGTTGATCCCCTCCATCATTTCACCTCAGCAAAGTGGTTTTGTCTCGGGTAGACAAATTTTTGATTCAATCATCTTTGTCCATGAAAATATCCACTCTTTGTCTTTCTCTAAAAAAGAAGGTTTTTTTTCTGAAGCTTGACCTCTCTAAAGCCTATGATAGAGTGGATTGGGATTTTATGATGGATGTTCTCTCTACTTTTGGCTTTAGCTCTAGAAGTGTTAGTCTTATCAGGCAACTTGTCTCTTCGACTTCTTTCTCTATTTTAATGAATGGATCTCCTTCTTCTTTCTTTAAAGCTTCTAGAGGTCTCAGGTAGAGGGACCCTCTATCCCCAGTTATCTTTATCATTATGGTGGAATGTCTGGGGAGATGTATTGGAAAGATGGTTGAGAAAAGGGAGTTTTGTGGTTTGAATCCTTCTTCAATGGATCAAATATGTTTCCATCAATAGTTTGTTGATGACTCTATAATAATGGGAAAAGCTATAGTGAAGGATTCTAGAAGATTAAAAAAGGCTTTGGATAACTATGGAGATACCACTGGTCAACTTATAAACTGGTCTAAAAGCTTTATTTATTTTATCAATACCTTAGAGAGAAGGAGGATTAAAATTAGTAATATTTTGGGTTGTCAAACTGGTAGTCTGCTTGCTTCTTACTTGGGGCTCCCCTTATGCCATGATCCTCTGAATACTTTTTGGGGAGCCTTGGTCGATGAATTCCACAAGAAGTTGTCTGGCTAGAAGGGTGCTCTTCTTAGTCAAGTAGATAAGGTTCACTTGCTGAAATCCACTCTTCAAAGTATTCCTCTCTACACCATCAGTCTGTTTAGGATTCCTGCTAAGTATGCAGAGGCCATTGAAAAGATTCAGAGATCATTTTTATGGACAAGGGTTGAGGAGAAGAAGAGAATGAACTTGATTGCATGGGAGAAGGTCTGCAAGCCTATAAATAAAGGAGGTCTGGGCCTTAGAATAATAAGAGACATAAATGAGTTCCTTATGGCCAAGCAGATTTGTAGAGGATATAGAAATCAAGGAGAGTGGAAAATGATATGGGATAACAAATATAGAAGTCAATGTTTGACACTTCAAAGCTTCCTCAAAGCGGAGATTATCCCAATTGGATGCAATATTTGGAAAAATGTCTCTAGAATAAGAGACTTAATTGTCAAAGGTACAAAATGGAAATTGGGGAAAGGGAATCCTATCCAGTTTTGGGATGACCCTTGGCTTCTCGAGATCCCTTTGAATGAAAACCCTAAGTGGAACAGATTTAAGAACCAATGCAAGGAAAGATTTGGAACCAAAGTGGAGGATTACTGGAAAGATGGATAGTGGAATGGCTTATCTTAGGTGGACCAGTCTTTGGGTAGTTTGAATAAAGTCATGAACTCTATGGTGAGGGTTGAAGAAGAAGACCATTTAATTTAGAAATTCATAGCTAGTGGTACTTTTACAGTGGCTTCTTTGTATCATCAACAATTCTACAACATGGAAAGGCCATGTTGGGCTAAAGCATGGGTGAAAGGCCTCACCCCTAAGATAAACATTTTCTTCTGGATAGCCCTTCAAGATAAAATTCTTACTACTGAGAATATCAAAAAAAGAGGTATTAGTATGCCTAGTTTTTGTATTCTTTGTAAGAAGAATGAGGAGACAATAAATCACATGCTCTTTCATTGCCCTTTCTCTGCTGATGTCTGGGGAAGTTGTCTAGATCACTTCAAAGTTAGTTGGGGTTTCCCCAAGTCGATTCAAGAGATTTTCAATTCTTGGCATCATCCTTCAAGAAATAAATCCACAACCTTTTTATGGAAAATTGCTTTACCTCACATGTGTTGGGGCATATAGAAAGAGAGAAATGATAGAGTTTTCAGAGAAAAGACTATTAAGGCTAAAATTGTGTTTGAAAAAATAAGAATTATAGTGGAAAATATGAATATCATAGGCAGTATTGATAATCCTCAAGATAAGGATGATCAATTTATCTACAAAAAGTGGAGATTAAAGGATCAAATGTGCTTTCAGATCAACCCTAGAGAGGGTATGATATGGATCAATCCACCCAAGGGATGGATGAAAATCAATTTTCATGGGGCCTCAAAGGGTAACCCGAGTGTTGCAGGATGTGGAGTGGTCCTAAGGGATGAATGGGGAATATGCAAAATCATAAAATGTATTCCCATAGGAAATCAAACTAATCATGTTGCCAAAGCCATGGCAGCTTACCATGGGACGATCTTTGCCAAGGAAGCTAAATGCACTAAAGTTTGGTGTGAAGGAGACTCTTTAAACATAATCAATTGCTTAAATATGAAATTCCCGCCTTCCTGGTCAATTAGTAATGCTATTAAAGAAACTAGGAAAATCAGCAAAGAATTTGAAATGTGTGTTTTTACACATGTATAGGGAGGCCAACTCCTGCACTGATTGGGCAGCCATTCTAACTTGCCAATTGGGAGACATCATTACTAGTTATGGTGAAATAGAGATTGCAAGTGATATGAAATTCATGCTTAATTAGGACCGGAGCCAGATAAGGCAACATGGTGCTTTTAATCATTATTTCTAATGCCCCTTCCACCTTTTTCTATGCAGGGTTTTATCAAAGATAATGAGCATTTATATAGGTGTCTTATCATTATTATCTGGCATGAATTTTGTGTGTTCTTATAGAGTACCCACAAAAACCAGGGGAGAGGTTATCAAGCTGAGAGAAGGAATTGCAAGGACGGTACTAGAAAAATGGGAGGTAACAAGAAATGATTTGAACCTACTTCCTACTCTAACTAGAGAAAGAACAAAGAAGTCTAGGATATCCTTCAGCAGTGGCATCTGAATGTTTTCATGTTGTAGCTAAGTGGGAAAGACCCCACAGTCACTAGCTATTTCATCAAGGACTGGAAAAATGGCAAAATCCTTATCGGATCCCAGATGATGAATGTTGATGAAGAGGTCATTGCAGAGGCCACGGGGATGACTACTGAGGGAATGAAATTTTATAGGGATTGAGGCATATCAGATTAAGAAGCAGATAAGTTTCCTGTCATGGACGAAGAGAGGAGAAAGATGATTAAAATCGACAACTCCTACCATGCTCTGAAGAGAATTTGCAAGCCATGGAGGTTTATTTTGTTCACTTCTATTACATACATTACCTTAGATGGTAGGTTTACCAGAGCCTATGGGCATCACTTTGTTTTTCTCAACCATTTCCGTCATGGGGAAAAGGTGAGCCTACCCTATTACCTAGCATGCTCAATGGATCATACTATAAAGGAGGTTCAGAAGGACGCTAAAGGCAACCATTCCCTCCACCAAGGGCTTATGGTCCTGGTTTATAAAATTCTTAAGGGGAAGTGCATTGAAAAGCCTATTAAAGGAAAAAATGCAAGAGATAAGACAACAAAGAGTGAAGCTAGCGGATTTAACTTTGAATCAGAGACTAATGGAGAATTAGAATAAACTAGCAAAAAAGGGAGGAATAGGGCCAAGAAGAGAAGGATTATTGTGGAATCAGAAATGTCAGATTCTGAAACCAAATCCTTTGAGAAAAAAATTGTTAAAAAAAAGAAAGGGAAAGTTACTGGAAAGCAAACTAAGAGGAATAATACCAAAAAGGGTAACAATTTAGACATCAACCACATTCTGGCTGATTCTGAGGAGGAGGATGGAGAAAACAAGAAGGTTGAGGGTCAGGATAAAGAAGGGGAGGGTAACCCAATGATGGGCAATATTGAGGTCGTGAATACCACAAGTCTGCAAAAGGAGGATAAAGGGGATAAAAGCGGCACTATCATAATGATATTGTTAAAGCCTTTTGTGAGACCATCACTACCATGGTGAAGGATATCAATAGTTTGAAAATAGATACACAAGCTATCGCAAGAGTTACGGTTGGTGATAAGCCCCTGGCTAAACATGTTAAAGAATTGGTTGCCATTCTGCATAATGCAGAAGCTATTGAATCTATGGTTATGGAAAAAAAGGTCAATGAGATGGGAGATAGAAAGGAAATGGAAAATAAAATGAATGACTTTGGTAGCAGAATTGATAGGTTGGAACTCAACGTCAAGAAGATTGCAAACCAAAATTTCCAAATCCTCAAATCATTGGTGGACAACATGAACATCCTTATCAACAAGTTTGAGAACAATGTTGAGAAGGATGGTGATAAAGAGCAGCTGGACAAGAAAGGTCATGAAAGGAGGACCACAGCTAACACAAAGACCAAGGGCGACATCAAAGGTCGTGAGATGGAGGAACTGAAGACCTCAGTGAACAACATGAAACAAATGGTTGTTCATGCTGAGGAAATTATTTATAGTATTTAGGTCTCTATTGGTGTCCTAGGTTCTGTCTTTTTGTTGTCTCTGTGCTTTCCTTTCGCTATCTGTTTCGGGTTTTTAGTGATATGTTATGTTAATTGATCCCTTTCGGTGAGATCATTTTGTCTTTTAGTGATCAGGCACTTTTTTCTAGTAGTTCTATTCTCCTGGCTTTTACAAGGTTTGGGTACCTTTCAAATACCTGCTTTTACTTAATCAAAACTATAATGTGGAAAAATTGAACCCTGGTGACTCCCTACCTAGGAGAGAGAAAGGAAGTCACTAGGATGATTTTTCACTTGGGATAAATTTACATTCAAAAGAGGGACTTGAATCCACTAGATCAAAATCATAGAGAGACAAGGATGTGAATTCCAAGTGGATTGCAAGGGTTGAAGTGTGATTTACCCTCTTTTGTAAATTGGAAAGTTGACTTGTTGACTATGTGGAAAAGGGAGACAAAATGAGTGAAATGAGGAGCTACCAGTTTAGGATTGTGTTGTAGCTTCGGATATGAGATACTTAGACTAATACAGATCTACCTTGTAAATTTTTTGTAAATTTGTTGAGAGCGTGGCGAAAGTGTACATAATCCTTCGAAAAATCCCCAAAATAAAAAAGGATTTTTTTGCTTATAAATGGAGTCCAAATCTAAAAATACAACTGCGCACCTATAACCTACATAGCAAAAAGAAAGGGAGAAGGGTTGTGGATAGGGGTTTTCCTTAGTCAAACCCCAATTAAGGAATCAACCTTGAAGGAAAGTAATTGCAAATGCTGAAATGTAAATAATGGAAGTGTATACCTTGTAGATTTGTAATTTGTTGATGGTGATTGATTTGCTTCTTGAATGTAATCACAAGTGTCACATGAAATGGCATCTAACATGACCAAATGCATGATTGTAAATGAATGTTGTAATGTTTCTCCAATGGATGAATGAAGAAGACACATGAAGAAGATAACTTGATGGATTCTTGAAGACTTGATTGCTTGATGAAAACCTTTTACTTGTTTTTTTTCTTATTATCCTTACGCCGAATGAGAGGACTATATCCCATTTTATACTTTCCTATGACAATTAATTTCATCTCACTGAAAGCCAACATCGAAGGATTTAAGTCCTCGAGAAGAAAATTAGGTCCAAGGGTCAGATGGACCCATTTTGGGGCCACACAAAGAGGGTGGACAAGGGCGTGGTGCCCCTATGCTAAGGTGGACTAGGATGCCACTCCATGGTCCTAAGGAGGACAATGGTGCCATGCCATGGTCCCAAGGAGGACCAGGGTGCTACACCATGGTCTTGCCCATTTTTGGGGCCCAAAACAAGGTCTAAACAAGTTGCAAAGTATGGAAATGAGGCCCAATTCCATGGTGGAGGCATAGGTGGGCCCTAATCAAGCATAGGAGATGATATCGCTAAGGTAAAAGGCCTAAAATATGGTCAAAATTGCATGGGGTGCAATTTTATGACACTACATTTAGCCCCCACTTTAGTGGGAGTATGTCTTACACCAATAATGTTGGTTAATTAGAAGAAAGATGAATATGAGAGATGCGGAACAAGATCACAAGGAGTATAAGATTTCATTGATATCGAGGAACTAAGCCCCCAATATTAGGATCTTAACTCACTCAAACATATGCAAGTGCACATAAAAAGCCATGCAACAAAAGCTAATATCTTAAGACCTCAAGTCAACTAGCTGAAGAGACCTCGATATAAAAAATGTCTCAATCACTAATATAATTCTTGAAACATAAACTTCCATCTCATGAACACATATAATAACATAAAAAAAAAAATTGGCATCATCCATGAACCATCAATAGTAAAACTATGGGTTCATGAGAGGAAGGAGAGAGAGGACATGAATACACACTCTGGTGATCCATGAGAAGAAAGGTGAAGGGGAGAGAAACCATGGACATCTCACCCCTAAAACTAGGTGATCCATCGAAAGAAGGACATGAAAATATATCCCCCAAAGTCTATCTGGGTGATCCATGTAAAAAAAAAGACATGGAAATCCAGCCCCTAGTGTCTATCTAGGTGATCCATGTAAGGGAGGAGAGTGAGAACATTTTTAGTTCCACCCAACCTCATGCATGTGTGTTCAAGTTAGGTTTGAAGCGTCTCATATAATTTTATGCTCAAGTACGCTAGAACCTATATAAGATGTATAGTACAAGTGTCAAGAAAGGCATTACATCTCGCTCTAAGAGCCTATGCTCTCATTCCGAGAATAATCACCTTTCATAGGAGAAAAGTGACATCATCTCTCTCTAAGAGTCTATGTTCTGGTTCTGAGAATGAACCACTGTATAAGGAAAAGTGATGATATCTTTCTCTAAGAGTCTGTGCTCTGGTTCCAAGAATGTCCCACTGTATAATGCACAAGAGAAGTATAGTATAGAGGAGCAGTGTGGGTGCCCCCCTTAAGATGTCAACATAGGTTGATGTTGATAACTTAAGGAAAGTAGAACAAGAATACCTACCTTCATCACCAAGAATATATTCGCTATGCAAAAATGCCATAAATCCAAGCAAGAAAGGGAATACTCTTCAAGAAAGGATAAGATAGTTGAAAAGAGATATCTTGTTGTAAGTGTAAAGGAGATCCTTGGAGGAGAAGAAATCTTTGTTCAAAATATATCTTCCTCCAAGAGGAGTTGTTTTAGATAAATATAACATATTCTAGAAAAAAGCAAAGGAGAGAAAAAGAATTTGGTCCTTTGTCCTATTGCTAGGTGAAAGAGATTCTTGATGAAGGATGACTCATTTTTATCCCCAATGGGGATGGGTGAATTTATAATAGATGTACATTACCAAGTGTGAAACAAGTTGTAATAAAGGACTTAAACCTCCTTAATAAGAGAGAATCCTTGAGCAAACAACCAACAATTTTGCACAAGGAATGACATCAAGTAATAAAACTCACACCATCCACACAATAGGCAAAGTGGATCCTTAGAGAAAGAGAGAGGGAGAGAGATCATTTCCCCCCAAGTGTAGGACAATGAGAAGAATTACACAACTTCTAGAGAGATATTACTCATAAAAGAGGTACCAATTCAAGCAAGGAATACATCCTAACTAAGGAAGAGACATGCGCTCCCATAAGGGTAAATCCATTCAAGAAAGGACATCAAGTTATGAATAACACAATAAAAGAGGTAATTTTAAAAGAGAGAGAAATAAGAAGAAGAAGGTTCACAAAATTTCTCTTAGGAGAGATTGTTCATAATAGACATACTATTTCAAGCAAGGAAAAGATCCTAAGTAGGAAACAAACATGCGCTCGCATGAAGGAGAACTCCATGCAAGAAATAACATTAATTTTATGAATAATGTACTACATGAAGAAAACAATGAAACCTTAGAAAGAGGAAAAGGAATATTCTTGCCCCCCAAGCATAGAGGAAAAAATAAATAGACTATTATGTTGCTCACTAAGTATGATTGCACCTGAAATTGTACCACCATGAAAGACAAGGAGCCTACAATAGGTAGGCTAACGATGTCACATAGTGAGGAGAAACATAATAGGAACTTGAATGTTATTTTAAATGATCATAATGAATATGCCATCCATTGTCAGATGTTATTTTTAACATGCTTGAATTAATGTAATGTTGTTATTTTTTTTTCAAAGCTTGACACTTATTAGTAGAATGGCCATGGGTTTGATGATATTTACAAAAAAAAGAATTTTGAGAATTTTTTTATGTTTTCTTCTTCATTTAGGAAAAAGAGGAGATATTAATTTGGAATTTGGAAGATTGGTCAACACATTTTCTTGTTGTAACTCAAAATTAGAATGAGAAGGTGTGGGTTTACAAGACAATGGAGACAAAGATGTTGATAAAGGAAAGTGTGATTTCTCGCGACATTCAAGACTTTGTTGCACACATCTTAGAACTCATCCATTGTATTTTCTCCTATCAGGACATGTGTTAGAAGTGGAAATTGGTTTAGAATCTTGGATAAAAGACACAAAAGGCTTTGCAAATGCTTCGATCTTAGATTGAGAGGTCATGTACCCATTGGAGGAGGGTGTAAAGTCTCTTGTACCCAAATTCTTTGTTTTAGAAACATCATTGATATGAGATGATGTTACTGAAGGAATCATAGTAATAAAGGGGGGATTATATCCCACTTCATCATAAGTGAAATTTTAAGGACTAGTATCAACCTTTATTGAGTAAAGTTTATTGTTATATATGAATTTGATTCTAAGATGAAGGGTAGAAGGGACTACTTTCATAGCATGAATCCACGGTCTACCTAGAAGAAGGTTATAATTAAGATGGTTGGGCATTACATGAATAGGAGTAGGAAAAGTCATGGGCACTACTTTAATAGGTAATATGAATATACCAAGAGACTCTCTAGCAACATTATTCAAGCCACAAACATAAAGAGGATCGATTTGAATAGAAGAATAATCCCACTTTATCTTATCTATTAAGTCAACACAACAAATGTTAAGTGTTTAACAATTATCAATTAAAGTACCTCTTATCTTATGTTCATAAATGAAAGAAGTACTCATAAGGGGATCATCTCTATCTCTAACTTCTATAGAAGGAAATTCATCTTGTGAGAATGTGATATCATTTGATTTAGAAGAATGATGAGGAACCACTTTATCAAAGGCTTCTTGGATCAACGTATGGTATGAAGGGGAAGTTTGATTCAAGTCCCAAAGGGGGATATTTGATAAGATACCATGAAGATTCTCAACAAGATTCTTATCAATGTCATTCTTAGGGTCAGAGGGGGAAGAAATAGAAGTGAGAATAATATTAGGATCTTTCTTTCTGACACAAGAATTGAATGTTTGATGTATTTTGGACCCATATTTTTGTTCTAGTTGTCTCTCAATAACATCTCTTTCACATATTTATTGTGCAACTTGTAGGATATTAGGAGGTTTTTTAGGTCTAGGCTTCTCATAACTAGAAGCATGAATGGTATTTACTTAAGTAGGTTCTTTTTTCTCTAATGATACATCTTGAGAAAGAAGAGAATAAAAGAAATTGCTAATAATTTCATCTTCTTGTTCTAATACATCTTTGTGATTAGGAAAGGGACTATCATATGTAATGAATGCTTCATCCCTAGAGGGAAGTTCCTGAAAAGAAGGTATGGTATCACTAGGATAAGTAGTCATAATATCATCCCCTTGCACTAAATAATTCTTATGAGGGTGGTACTTTTTAGGAGAAGAAGGAACACAATTCTCCAAATATTCATCTTTAGGAGGGAGATCTTTGAAAAAAGTGTCCATATTCCCTTTTTGCACCAATGTGCCCTCATTAATGATATCAATTTTGGGAGAGGGTAAATCATATCTATGAATGGAAGGGAGAACTAAATTATCATCATATGCATGAAAGGAAACATCATGAGCATCTTTAATGTAACTTGAAATTGAACCAGCGAAATAAGATAAGAACTCCATAAGAACTTATGATCAAACAAGAAACTCATATGCCTTTTAACCATAATAATTTTTACCCCATACATGCATAGAAAATTTAATAAAGGAGAGAAAATGGAATTTAAATTGCAAATTTGAAATTTGAGTTTTGAAATTAGAATTTTGAATTATGGGAACAAAGCTTACAAAAATTGAATAATGCAAAATTTAATAAAATAATGATTAAACAATTTGAACTTTGTTGGAGGGAGAAAATAACACAATTTCCAAAAATAATTTTATAATAAATCAAAGGAAATTGGAATTTTCAAATTAGGGCCAAGGGGATACCACTTAATTTTAAAATCAACAGAAACAAAAATTTGAAAATCAGGGAAGATTATAATTAACCTTGTAATATTAAAAATTTCCTTGAAATTTAAAATTTTGAATTTTGGAGGTGTATATGGTGAAAATGGATAACAACAATGATAATATTGAAAGACTAAATGGAACCATAAAACCCTAGCCTAACAAAAACAAAGATCCACCATAACATATGAAGATTACCTAAGACAATGCAAATCAAATGAAATCACAAAGATTATACCATCACATGTCCAATAGGGTTTGGATCTCCATTCTTCCTATATCCATTGATCTTGCTTGATATATTTTCTCTTAGATTTTATGTGTGCACAAGAGCTCAACAAAGAACGGAAACATGGTTGCATGTAGGATCGCATATGAAAGTGCAAAGCATAGTTGGGGTTGAATGCATAGTGAGGGTTTGATAATGAAGGAAGCATCTCCTTATATAGAAGACATTATAAGAAATGGAGGGATAAGCTTGAGAGGTGTAAAAGAGGTCGGCTATGATTAGAGGGTAGGTAAAGAAAATAATAAAATAATAAGAGGGTAGGTAGTGTATGAATTAAGAGATGAATGACATGTGTCATGGGTAGAAAAGGCTAATGAATTAATTAAATAAATAAAGATTTATTTAATTAATAGAGGAAGTGGGATCAATTAAATAAATAAAATATTTATTTAATTTAGGGAAAAGGATAATTTAAATAAATAAATATTTATTTAAATGAGAAATAAGGCTAGAAGAGGATAAATGAATTAATTAAATAAATAAAGATATTTATTTAATTAGACATGACAATTTTAGGTGTCTACATTTTGCCCCTCTTTGAGACAATGCAGCTTGTCACGTTGTTTCAAAGAAGATAATATGAACTGATACAAAGTTGCCCCAAGATGGGAATGATATGCCCCCTTGAGAGATTGGATGAAAATGTTTGGAAAGATCACAGACAATCTCTCGATAAGAAAGATGGGATAGAATGGACTGACCGGATAAAGTGACATAGTCACGGGATAATGAAGATTGACTCGGGAGACAAGGGCTAGGGCTATGAAAGTCTATAAAATAGACCACGAGGGGAAAACATCCTCATTGTCATCCACACCTTCAAGAGATCAGAGTGTAGAGAGAAAATAGAGTAGCAGCAATTAGTAGCGATGGCAATGGTTCATAGATTCGATCACATTCGCCGATTTCAGAGGCGAGCAGAGGCAGGAGAGCCGGTGAGTACCACAAAACCTCCTTGTACTTTGTCGCAATAAATATTGTCATAAATGCATGCTAGGTAGTGCAATAAATGCACTTTAGGATAATGTTAAAAAGTGTCAAAAACATCGAGGTGCGTCTGCGTTGGTGCCAGGCACATCTGGGTTGGCTAGGTGCATCTGCATTTGTGTCGGAAAAGGCATTTATGCAGGATACGATCGCGTCTGTGTTATGCAGGCACGTTTGTGCTAGGAAGGCATGTTTGTGTCTCTCAGGTGCATCTGTGCAGATCATAGACATGTCTATGTCTTTCAGGTGTGTCTGTGCAGAGCAGGCACGTTTATGTAGGCTCTAAGCGTGTTTGTGTAATGAAAGCGCGTTTATGTCTTCAAGGACAAATTGACAGTTTTGTGATGAACATATGCCATCAATTGGATAAGATGTTGAGAGGATTCACTCAAGTAGGTCCTCTAGGGAAGATGTAGGATAGGTCGAGGCACTTTGTGATGAACAGTGAGTACCAGGACATAGTACTTTGTGATGAATAGGGAGTACTAAAATATGAGCAGCACTTTGTGATGAATAGGGAGTGCAAATGTGAGCAGCACTTTGTGATCAATAGGGAGTGCAAAACACGTAGTACTTTGTGATGAATAGGGAGTACCACTAGGATAAATAGTAACACCTTGTGATGAATAGTGAGTGTCACTAGGATAGATGCAACACTTTGTGATGAATAGGGAGTGTTACTAGAATAGAGTACCATACACACTTAGATAAAAAGTAGCATTTTGTGATGAACAATGAATGCCACTATGACTGACATGATTGATTTGCTTGACTGCAGGAGTATCTGCCTATGCTAGAGTCGTGAGAGAGATTCCTGTCGACTCAGAGGTTGCGACCAGAGTTGACATTCGAGGACAGAGCTGCCATTGAGGGTATGGGTTTGTGACATATTATGTATGTGCCTAAGTTTCAGGTGAACATGGGGTTGCTGACTGCGTTGGCTGAGAGATGCCACTCAGAGACTTGTACATTTCATTTACCGATGGGTGAGATGACAGTCACCTTGGAGGACGTATACCAGATTCTGAGGATACTGATTGATGGGGAGATGATTCCTTATGATCGAGAGGGAGATAGGGAGGCCCTGAGATGAGTATTCCGAGACCTAGGACTAGATATGAGGGCAGGACATGTCACATGGGACACGATGATAGCGACAAGACAAGCACTACCAGTAGTGCTAGGAGGAGTGATCAGTAGATTCCTATGTCTAGATAGGGCGACATGAGGGTTGGCTGTGGGCTGGGGGAGCACCTTGGAGACACTGGTTACATAGCACACCAGATATGCTTGGGGACCGTGTGTGCTGGCACACTTGTACTATGAGCTACATTAGTATGATATGATTACCTCAAAGCCATGAATTGGCAAGTTGGAGTACTAGTGTTGAGTCTTGGATGAGATCGACACTGTGATATGGAGGCCATACCTTGGGTGCGAGCAGTGGGAGGATGATGCAGTAGAGTTACCATACACCTTCTAGAGTAGATATTTGATTGGGCAGATGTCATATGTATTGGAGAGGCAGCTAGTGGACAGAGTGGGTAGATAGTTTGGCAGGATTCAGCGGATGCCATGGGGCTCAGGTATGTATGCGTGGATAGTGTGTGACCAGGCACACTGTAGGCCACTATTGTCATATGATCAGGTCATGATGTAGTTGGTGGAGATGGTTCCCTTGCCATGGGATATGTGGCCAGAGATCAAGGATACAAGGATGGATGCAGAGTACACTGCATACTGGGTGGAGCATCCATTCCCACGCCTTATAGATCCCAGAGAGATGATAGATGGAGATGGCAGAGGAGATGACGATGATGATGGAGATGGTGGGGGTAGAGGCCGATGGAGGAGTTGAGGTGTGGTAGGAGAGAGGAGAGTGGCTCCACGGAGGGAGGGTGGAGAGGAGAGACAGGTTCAGGTGGTGAGGGGTCATGGTGGGTTGCCAATATAGGTGCCAGCAGCACAGGGTCCTAGACAGGTGTAGGGACAGGGATAGGGATAGAGGTAGGTACAGGTACCGGCAGAGGGATAGGCATAGGCATAAGCATAGGCACCCATACAGGGGGAGCCACAGGCAGAGGTATAGGGGACCAAGGAGGAGGAGGATGAGCTGCTTGAGCTGAGGGAGATCTGCCAGGGATAGGCAGATGAGATTCAGGACCTGGAGAGGGAGAGGGATAGACTCAGGAGGCGGCTCAAAGATACTAAGCGAGAGCGAGATCAGGCTATATAGCGCTACACTGAGGCTGAGACAACACTAAGGGCTGGGAGGCAGGTGATAGAGGACACAGGGGCTAAATATGCCTATGTTCTGCGAGCAAGGGAGGAGATTGCTTACTGGTAGGATCTCTATTATGGTGCAGTGCTAGCCGATCAGCGGGCTAGGAGCTTCCAGAGACCATCACGTACAACAATGACCACTGGAGGGAGTCAGAGGAGACAGGTGTCCAGTGGTGGGGTTATGGGTCCTCCACCACCACCAGATAGAGGGGGTAGGAGAGATGATCCTGAGGTGGGTCCTTCCAGGGCTCAGACTTTGTCGAGGCCAGGTGGCTCTGAGGGAGGGAGTTCATCATAGGCTTATAGGGCTCCCTATGTATCAATTGTTTTGTATTATTTTGTATTATGATGTAGACACCTGCGGGTGATTGTAGCCATATGATTTTGACATCATTGTATTATGACACTTTATGATTATATATATGAGATGATTTGTCTTTGCGGCAGGTATATGCATGTGTACCTATGTGATGCTTCTATATGTTTCTATGATGTATGTTTCTATGTGATGGTTATGATATGGATACAAATATGTATATGATGCAATGCAATATTTTTGTTCTTTTATATTTTTAAATGTTATGTATGATGCAAGTGTGAATGTATGAAATGCAAATGAATATGATAATGCAATTATTTATTAAAATGATGAAAATGTAAAATGTGTTAATATGTGTTGTGTGCAGGATGTGAAGTAATTGCGATATCTATATGTATGTATGAAATGCTTAATATGTGGTAATGCAGGTGAAGCTACATGAGATGCAAATGTTTTTGGTGTGTCATTATACTCAGTCATGTGATAGCAGGCTACATGGACTCAAGAAGGATGATGGAAATCAATCAAGAAAGGGGGATGAAAGATAGAAGATATGGAAGTAAAAGATCTTCTTGTGCATTATCATAATTGAGTTTTATTATGGCAAGTAGGTTATGACAATCGAGGCATATGTTCGACCCAGAAAGTCATTGTACCTATTTGCATGGAAATAAGACAGTCGCAAACAAGGAATGCCCCAGTTCGTACTAGACTCTCAGTGTCCTCATATCCTTGGACAAGTCATAGCATTACTACGAGACCATCCACAGATAGAAAAAAAATAGGTGATGATACCCCATCCTTGCCTTTCTAGTCAAAGACATCCTGGAAAAGCTAAAAGACATGTCACTAGAAAATTAAAATCAAAAGAAAACCAAGACACGACACCAACATCCATTGTAGTCCTCAAGTTTAGTGTCTCTTGTCACTTGTATAAGTCTTATATGATTGTGGTCACAATGTTTACTTTCAAAAAAAGGATAGATAGCACTAAACCATATGTTGTTTGAGTCTGTTGAAAGATTTGATTTGTTGAAGCCCGTTATTGCTGTTGTGTCTCATCTGAAACTGATTGAATCCATGCAACTAATACTTTATTGCGGAGAAGATGCAACTTCATTGCGGATTGATGATGCAAATGTTTCTTTATTGTGGATTGTGCACGGATAGACTGAAGAAAATTGGAAGAAACTGTACTCCTAAAAACATGTGATGTTCTTAGTTCCACACCCATTACTAGACGTAGGATTTGCCTTAGCCATAGATAGGAGCTAATTTATTATGGATTGAAATGAGTGAAAAGGAATGTTTATTATGAATGGCTAACCAATCTTGGGTAGATCAATAACAAGCCATGATGGGAATGGGTAAGTTTATTATGGATGAATAGGTCGTGAGTGTATGCATAGTGAAAGGATGAAATAGAATCCTGAAGGAGAGAGGAGCAATGTCTCTACGTATGGTGTCGGCGACCCGGTTTTCACCATGGTACTTGCCCAGGGTGCCACCAAAGTGGTTTTCACCATTGAATGAAGTGTTTTTCTATTTTTCAATTTTTTTGTGTCACAAGGCGCCTGTTTGCTAGGTTTTCACCAAGTAACAATTTTTTATGTTTTATGATTTTTATTTTTTTTGTATTTTTTAAATTTTTGAATTGGGATACTCTGAAGAGCTATGTGTAGAACCTGCAAAGGTGCATGCTGTTGATAGGATCCTCTAAAGGTTCATCCTTTGTGGTTGAAAGTTGATATGTACCAGATCCATATGCTGTTGTAATGATGTAAGGACCAAGCCAGTTTGATTCGAATTTGCCCTTCTTCTCTCTATCCTGCTGATTCTTAGGATTTTCTTTGAGAACTAAGTTCCCTACCTCAAATATGTGAGGCTTGACTTTTTGATTGTAGTTGCGACTCATTCATTGTTGATAAGCCTTGAGATGATTAAAAGCAGTTTGTCTTCGTTCATCCTGTAGTTCAAGTTCTTGTAAGTGAGAGACCCTGTAATCTTCATTATTGATAATGTTTTGCAAAGAGACTTGTAAAGAGGGTAACTTGACCTCAATAGGCAAGATAGCTTCAGTGCCATAGACAAGTGAATAGGGTGTAGCTCCTATAGGTGTGTGGATGCTTGTGCAGTAGGCCCAAAGTGTGGGATTAAGTTGTATATGCCAATTATGGCTAGTGTCGTCGACTGTCTTTTTTAAGATTTTGAGGATTGTTTTATTAGACGCCTCAGCTTGACCATTACCTTGGGGGTAATATGGTGTGGAGAAATGATGAGTAATATGGAAGTGATCATAGAGTTCACGAACATCCTGATTTTTGAAGGGAAGCTCGTTATCAGTGATAATGGAAACAGGAAAACCGTATCGACAAATGAGATAGTTAAGAATGAAGGTAGCAATTTGTTTTCCAATGACTTGCGTGAGAGGCATGACTTCGATCCATTTGGTGAAATACTCTGTGGCAGTGATAATGAATTTATAACCATTGGAAGGAGAGTGAATCTTGCCTATGAGATCGAGTCCCCACTGACAAAAAGGCCAAGGAGTTGCAATTGGTTGAAGTTCTTGTGCTAGTACATGAATGAGATCTCCATGAAGTTGACACTGCCTACATTTCTTGACAAACTAATATGAATCTTTTTCCATATTGGGCCAGTAGTATCCAGTCCTAATGAGTTTTTTGGCTAAGGTAGGACCACTAGAATGTGGACCACATATCCCTTCATGTACTTCATGTAATGCAATCTGAGCTTCGTCACTTTCTAAACATCTAAGAAGAGTGCCATCTAGACCTTGATGGTATACGATATTGACTAAAATGGCATATTGAGAAGATTGGCGAATGAAAGTACAGCATTGATTATTGGATAGGTCAGGAGCTAGGGTACTGTCATGAAGGTATGTGAAAATGTGACCATACAACTGGGAATCAGGACCAACAACACATATCCTCTCAGTAGGAGTGATTTCATATGAAGGAACCAAAAGTTTATCCACCAAGAACTCATAGTGGGTCTCATTTGGAGATAGATCAATTAATGAAGCAATTATAGCCATGGCATCTGTAGCTCGATTCTGTTCTCTTGGTATCTGCTCAAAGTATATCTTTGTGAAATGTTGTTTTAGGTCATCTACCATTCTTTTGTAAGGCATTAATTTTTCATCCTTTGTTTGGTAGTTATCTATTGTTTGACGAATTACAAGTTGAGAGTCCCCAAAAACCTAAAGTTCCTAGATTTTCCATTGAACTGCAATCCGTAATCCTGTTGTTAATGCCTCATATTCTGCTATGTTATTAGTGCAAGGAAATGATAGGGTCAGTGCAAGAAGATGAGTCCACTTTTTGGCCAAAAAGTGGAAGTGTTTTCCCTGATTTTCAGATTTTGTCTCATTTGAGCTTAAATTTTGAAACACTTAGAGATTGAATCTTGGAAAAAGTCAGTAATATAAAAGATAGCCCTCTGAGTGTAGTTTCCAAATATATAATTTATTTTAATACCCACATAATAAAAAATAACTTTTTAAATGGAGTTCTAAAAACTATGTTTTAAAAATGCCTGTTTCAGAACCATACCATGCATGTGTACGACCCACACTTTTTGACACAATTAAAATTATTTTCTCAAACCGTTTTGGGAAATGGTTTGTAACACACTGAACATTGATGAGCATATTTTTTTGTATTTTTTTTTCTAATATTTTTTTTTTAATTAATTTTTTAATTGCCGTAATTATCTTTTTAAAAATTTGACGTGTACGACCCACATAATTTGATGTAAACTTAACATTTTTTGATTTTTTTTTTTTTAAATACAAAAGAATTTTGTGTAGATTGATGACATATAATTTTTTTTCCAAAATTCTTTAAAATAAAAAAGTTATTAAATTAACAAAATTAGTTAATATTTCAAATTTATGGACCTGATTTAGTATAAATTAAATGAAAAATAGTTAAAATAATCAATTTTTAAATAAATTTACATATTTAGAATCTAGACTGTATAATCTGAAATGGGTTTTAATTTCGTATAAAAATTCTCTAATTAGAGGCGTGTAAACTATTTCTGAAGTTCATATTTGTGCTTTCATTCATGGAGATTTGAATTTGCAGGTCCATGTCTCAGGTGTGGCCATCCCAGGCCTATCCCGGGCCTAATCCCGAGCCAAGTGGCGGGTTGTGGAATCAACTTCCACAAAACGGGCCCCCATTTTCAAACAAGGGCGGATTGTGGAAAAAAAGGAAAAATGCCATTTAGAAACGGGGGCCCGCTTTTAAAAAAAACGGGGGCCCGTTTTTAGAAACGGGCCCCCGTTTTTTAAAACGGGCCCCCGTTTTGTTTAAAAGCGGGCCCCCGTTTTATAGCAAAACGGGGGCCCGTTTTTAAACAAAACGGGCCCCCGTTACCTTTCGGCTCGGGAGCCCGAAGCACAAACGGGCCCCCGTTTTTTGAAAACGGGCCCCCGTTTATAAGAGCGCATTTTCCAATGCGCAGACTTCCGCGAATTTGTGACTCATTACCTTGCACTTGCCCGATAAGCAGTGTGATTTTGGTATGGAATCCCCCTGAGGAGTTATAAAGAGGATGCTAGCTCTTGCCCCATGCTGTGTATATGAGCCATCAAAGTATAGTTGCCAAGGCTTCACGTGTGACACTGTTAAAATTGATTCATCTAGAAATTCTGAAGTTAGAGGAACATCATCTATCATGGGAGCATCCGCTAACTGATCTATGATAGTTTGTCCTTTTATTGCTTTTCTATCCACATACTCAATGTTGAATTCACTCAGGAGCATCACCAGTTTGGCTAGTCGCTCAGTAAGTGTTGCTTTATTGAGAAGGTATTTCAATGGATTGATCCTTGCAACCAACTTAGTTTTATGAGTTAGCATGTAATGTTGTAATTTTTGTGAAGCAAAGACCACAATGAGACATGCACACTCAATTGGTGTATTATTCAGCTCATATCCCACTAATGTGCGACTGATGTAATAGACTGCCTTTTCTTTGCCTTCAGTAACCTATTGTGCTAAAAGTGCCCCTAGTGCTATTGAAGTAGCTGATATGTATAGTAGTAGAGGCTGATCTGGAATTGGTTGCATCAAAACTGGCATATTCAGAAGATAATTTTTGAGTGTCTGGAAAGCTTGTTGACAATTATCATCCCATTTGAATTTGATGTTTTTATGTAGCAAGTGCTGAAAAGGATTACACTTATCTGCAAGTTGTGCTAAGAATCTTCGTATGGATTGAAGTCTCCCTTGCAAAGATCTAAGTTGACTGATATTTCTTGGTGGTTGCATCTCTAGGATGGCCTTGACTTTTTCTAGATCTACTTTGATTCCTCTCTTTGAGACAATGAATCATAGGAGCTTCCCGGAGGTTACTCCAAAGACACATTTCTTGGGGTTTAATCTTACTTTATATTTTTCCAACCGATCAAAGACAACTGAAAGTATGTCCAAATGTGTATCTCTGTCTATTGATTTTCCCAAGAGGTCATCAACATAATCTTCCACACTAACGTGCATGAGATCATGAAAGATAGTAGTCATGGCTCTTTGATATGTAGCACCTGCATTTTTTAGCCCAAAGGGCATGACATTCCAGTAGAAAGTTCCCCAAGGACAAGTGAATGTTGTTTTGTGTTGGTCTTTGGATGCAATTTTTATTTTATTGTAACCAAAGAATCCATCCATCAAAGATAACATTGCATGACCTGTTGTGAGATCGACGATCAAGTCAATATTTGGTAATGGAAAATCATCTTTAGAACAAGCTTTGTTGATGTCTCTGAAATTTGTACATATTCTGATACTATGATCTGGTTTACTGATAGGTACTAAGTTGGAAATACATTTAGGATAATCAATTGGGTGTATGAATCTGACATCCAATAATTTCTCAAGCTCTACTTTGACTAATAATGCCACTTGTGGATGCATCTTTCTTAATTTTTGTTTCATTGGTTTTGCCCTCGGTTTAACTATTAAATGGTGCATTACCAAATCTAGATCCAATCCAAGCATATCAGCGTATGACCATGCAAAATTGATTTGTCATTCCGTGAAGAAACTTATGAATTTTGACCTTTCTGACTCTATCAAAGATTGAGCTAGGAATATGTTGTGTGGAACTTCTTTTGTACCAATGTTTGTTTTGATAGTCTCCTCTACCAACATGGATGACTTTTCTTCATATGATGCTGGGAGAATGTCGAGCCTTCCATCTTTGGGTGCCTCAGAGAGGTTTTCACCCTCAGATACATCCTTTCTTTTTACTTTTTTGGGGTCAGACAGCGCCACTGTGTGGTTTTCACCATAAGACCCTTGGTTTGTTTTTATTTTTATATTTTTGTGACTAGAAGGCCCGACACCCTCACCAAAATATGTCATGCTATTGAGTTCTATAGTGTATCCCACTTTATGGTCCCCAGGGAGAAGATCATCTCGTATGCCAAGATAGTCAATAAAAGCTTCATCATTTTGGAATGTGTTGCAGGTCCTTCATGATCCCAGTCAATAAGTTGGTGGTGAACAAGGGGAAGGCCTTTGATGTCTTCAAAGTTAGCGGGGTTAAGAGTGAAGATGCAGTTATATTCAGGTATGTCGAGGTAGTTATTGAGGTCATTGTTGGCACTCTCCTCATCAGTCTCGATCATGAACGAATCCAAATTATTATCACTAGTAGCACATTCTGGGACAGGTGTTCTCATTCTATGTGATTTTGACCTAGAACCTAGAGGCAGGGGCTATATGGGATCCTTTGGGGTTGTTTCTTGACCAACTTTGAATGTCCTATTAAATTCCTCTTCTGTTGTTGGTTCACTTGGTTCTTTGAATGTCTCGATGAGCTCATAGTCATTAGAGGATTTATCTGAACCCCATTCCCATTCATTGGAGTCTATGGAATAGCAATTTTCTTGTTGAATTTTGGTAGCTTTGATTTGTAATGCTTCTTTTGTCTTTTGAGTATGAACCTTGGAAGTCATGAAACCAAGTCCTTTGGAATGTTCCTTTTTGAATGTCAATTCAAGTTGTAAAGGTTCAATGATGCCTTCCTTTCTTAACCCAAGAGGACTTTTGCCATCATACCCAAATTTTTGTAGAATCTTGAACCCTTTGCCATACTTCTCACATGGTAAACTGATGTGATCTTGTGTATCATTTTCAAGGTCTTTGTAAAGAATTTTGTACAAGTCTTCTTCTTTCAATTCACCCCATTTTTGGAAAAGTGTAGGATCCCATTCAAGTGTAATGATAGATACCCGCTTAGTAGGATGTGGTCATCCATATTCTTTTGGTGAATTCATGACTTGTTGTAAGTACATGGTCTGGTTCCAAGTGTATTCACCCATTCCCTTGTCCTGGAATTTCCCTTTAATCTCACCTTGTTTTGATGTCGAAGGTTTTAATGATTTAGGATCAATGTACGCAGAAGAAGGAACAGCTTCGCGATTACTTGGAATGATCATCTCAGTTTTCAATCTCAAGTTATTGCAATGAATAGATTAGGATCACCATTAACTGTTATTTCAACTCCATTGTGGGGAAACTTAATGCATTGGTGATATGTAGATGGGACTACCCTCATTTCATGAATCCAAGGACATCCTAGCAATATGTTGTATGTGAGCTCCAGGTCTAGGACTTGACAAACCACATCCTTTGTAACCAGACCAACTCTGAGAGGTAAGGTGACTGTGCCTTTGGATGAATGCTCTTCGTCATCATATGCCTTGATGGTAATTTTATTTGTAGCATTCACAACTTTATCAAAATATCCCAATTGTTTAATAGTGCTCAATGTACAAATATTTAAACTTGCTCCTCCATCTATCAAGACTCATTTTATGCGATGTTTGTGTATGAAGGCTTCAATGTGTAAAGGTGCATTATGTGGCTAACTTATGGAGGTGTCATCAGCTTTTGTGAATGTAAGGGAATGTGAAATGGAAAGGTATCTCACCATGGCTTGAAACTGGTCCATGTTTAGAATAGTAGGAATAGCAGTTTCTCTCAAGATTTTGTCAAGAATGGATTTATGTGCGGGGGATATGCGTAGGAGCCCAAGAATGGAGATGAGCGCAGGTGTCTTCCCTGACTATTCTACAAGGTCATACACAGGTTTGGTGGATGAGGAAGTGATGTTTTTGGCTGGAGCACCTTGCAAAGTGAATTTACCTTGATGGGTTGTAACATGACATTCAGAGGTAGGTTCGGAAGTAGATCCAACACCTTTTAGGACAATCTTGGGTCTTTGGGTAGAATTCTTAGGGTTTTTGTCCTTGATGATAATAGTAGAGACATAATTGTCCATCGAGATGTGATTGATAGTTGAATCATAGTTATAAAATGCTCTGGTATAGTTGGTCTGATCATCTATGGCTGCAACTTTTCCCTTGTCATGCTTTGGGAATGGTTCCTTAAACATCTCATGTTCTTGATTAGATGAGTGTCCTTCAATCTCAATGTCACCTCTATCAATGAGATCTTGTATGATGTTCTTCAGTCGGTGACAATTTCCTATTTTATGACCCTTGCTCTTATGAAATTCACAATATTCATCATCATTCCACCAATTTGGTTTGACCTTTGGTTCATATGCAGGAAAATCTGGAATTGTGATTACCTTGTTTGCCACTAGCATTTTGAAAACTGACTCAAGTGGTTCTCCCAATGGAGTGTACTCCCTTCGTGATTTGGAAGTTGTTTGAGTATTCACCTGATTGTTTGTAGAGCTTGATCCAGAAAAAATGATTTTGGGTCGTACTAAATTGGCGTCAATAACACCATCATTGACTGTGTTCTTGTTTTTATTCCAAAATCTTGGCTTATCTTTTCCTTTAAAGTCATCTTTGTTTTCATTAAATATCTTAATGACTCCTTGTTCAATTAGGACCTTCTTTGTTGCTAAGCCTTTTTCAATGACTTCCTTGAAGGTGGACAAACAAGCTTTTCTTAGATCATAGCCAATGTCTTTGTTAACATTTTGGGTGAACATCTCTACCATTTGTTTTTGTGGAATTTCACAAGAGCATCTGCTGGCTAGATTTCTCCATCTCTGTAAAAATGATGCAAAAGACTCTCCATCTTTTTGCTTGGTGTTGCACAAAGTAGTGACTGATATGTCTGTCTCTATGTTGTATGAGAAATGTTGGATAAATGCCTCTGCTAAGTCACCCCATGACTTAATTCCAGGTGGAAGTTGGGAGAACCATTCCATAGCTTGATCACCTAGGCTTTGTGGGAATAATCTCATCAAATATGTCTCTTCTGAAGCTACCTCAATGCAAGCTGTGAAAAACTGTCTTATGTGTGCCTTAGGATACCCTTTTCCTCTATACTTATCAAACTTAGGCATCACAAAGTGTGTAGGAAATGGAGGCATTGGAATGCTCTTATCAAATGGATAAGGACATATGTCTCTCATTGTGTAAATTGGCTTCGGTGTATTCATGTCCTCCATTTTCTTTTGCAAGTCCTTAATTTGTTGTTCCAAATTGCTCTTAGGTGGAGATCGACTTCTTGGAGCATACCCCATGCTTGAGGAACCAATTGGAGGAGCATGTTGCATATATGGATGATATTGATCATACACATGTTCATATGGAGGAGGTCTATAGTGATGCTGCATATATGGACCACTTGGTATAGAGTTATGTTGAGGAATGGAATATCTGCTTTGTCCATGTATACCATACTCTACAGGCATGTCATGAGTTTGTTCTAGTGTGTTGCCCCCAAATTTGAGGCGGGGTTTCCTTGTGTCCAAATTTTGAGCATGCCTTTGGCTATCCAATTTCTTTGGTGGTAGGTCTTTAGCATTAGCCTATGCTTGAGTGTATTTTTCTGCATAAGACCTCCATAATGGTCTATGAAGGTGAGTATCATATGGTTGACCATGTGTGTATGAGACCTCTAGTTTTTGAAACAAAGATGATGGTGATCCAGACACAAGATGTGGTCCTCTATTGCCTCCACTATTAGGCCTCCTTTGATCCATGTTGGAGTGAGTTTGTTACAAAGGTCAATTTTCCATTATTTGAGACATGTCAAAATCATGAGGTATCTTGGCTCCACTTTGTGCCATCACTTGTAGAAAGTATTGTCTATCTCTCCTCATTATTTCCTCAACCAATTGATTAAAATGAGGATTCATAATGGTGTCTTCCACTTCTGCTAAATGTATGGAAAAGTTGTCCATATTATCATTGTGTGTATCATTGTTGTTTGTAGTGTCCATGTTCTCAACATTTGGAATGTTTCTATAGGCATCCATGTTAGGTAATGTAGTATGATCAGAATTGAAAAAGATGTCATTGTCATACTCATAAGAACTCATGTTTGCGGACTCTTGAGCCTCTTTAGCTTCTCTCCTAGATTTTTGTGAACGGGTTTCAACCATGAACTAGGTATTGACCAATATGTGTGAGAATAGATGAAAATGGAAAGAGTATGGAGGACCAAGAGTTTGGATGGAATGTAAATGAATCTAAGGTTTACTTGCAATGACCAAAGTGTAAGACCAAGTATGTATGTAGTAGAGTAGGTGTGGCTTCCAAAGAGAGGATAGTTTCTCTTGATGAGGTAAGTTGACCTTGACTCTAAGTAAGACCAAATGAGACCCAAAGGTGATAGACCTTTATGAGGGACCACTTAGTAAAATGTTGTTGTATGTAGTGTGTTGACAAAGGATGATGAGGAAAAGCAAGTGACCTTTTGACTCAAGTTTAGACAAATGTGAATGTTATGTAAGGTGTAAAGTAATGATGGACTTTGTGAGACCCAAAGATAGGTTGAATTCTTGATGAAAACCTAAAGAGATAACCTAGGAAACTCAAGAATTCCGAAACTGACTGTGTTTGTTTGCTGGATTGTAAAAGTTTTTCAATTTTTGAACACAGACGTGCCTGTATACTGCACAGACACGATTTCCTGACACAAACACAGTTCTGTTAAACACATATGTGAGTCTAAGCAATGTTGATTTTGAGAACACAGACACGTTTCTGCCCTTCATAGACACGATTATATGACATAGATGCTATTATGTTAGACACGGACGCGTTTTTGCAAAATTTGTGCAATTTTTCCAATCTGTGAAGTTGCTTTGTTGTGACCAAATCTGAATGTTTGACTTTCTTTTTCTTTTTCATGACAAGATGACATAGTGTTGATGAGGACTCAATGTTTGCAAGTGTCTAGACAAAAATGACTCAAAGAAAAGTTTGTTGTTTGATGTAAAATTGTGTTGCATACACTTGAAGACACAAAAGAAACAATGTTTTTCTATTTGGTCTTGAATGTTTGAATGTTTAAAATAAGTCAAGCATAATTCTTATGGCTGGCCAAGACAATAGTTGTTGATCCCACATGGGGTTTTACACTTGAGGCTACGCTATTCAGAGCGGATACTTAGATGCTTGACCCCACTGGCTCCACCCTCGACACTCACTTCTCGGGGCAGCCAAGCATCAATCCCCACAAAAACTCCTTTTGGTGAACTTTGTATCTCTACTAAGAACTGTATGTGTGTGGGCTGCTAACAGAGGTCCGACCTCCTACGCCAACAACTAGAAGGATTTGGGCTTCTAAAACAAAAAGGTGCTAGTAAGGGCATCTGCTCGTGTGGCCATACATGCGGCACTTTCAGCTCTATAAATATACAAGGCTCCCAGCCGGTAGGGGTTACACCCTACAGGAGGTATTTTCGAGTTTACAGGGATAAAAATTTGACAAAATTGACAAAATCAACAAAATCAGCCAATCTTCTAGATTTAGGTAATTAAATACAGTCATAACAGTCTCTAGAATTTCTAGGAAAAAGTCGAGAACCCTGAAGAAAGTGCACACAGTCCGATGAACATTTTTCAAAATTTTCAAGGATAATAGTTAATATGATATTATTGTGGAATCCAAAAAAATAGTTGATTTCGAGATGTCTAGATCGGTCAAATTTGTAGTCAAAGATCCAAAATAAAAGGATCTTAAAAATAAGGTTTTATGATTTAACCACTAAATTGTCAGAATAAAGAGATAGATTTGAATTGCAATTTTGAAATGAGAATCATATCTGAGACAAACAATTAAAAAGTTGCGCTTCACAAGCTTAATTCGCTCAAAATGAAAAATTAGGGGTTTTATCTAATTAACCTCTAAAATTTGCAAATAGGTCAACCTTGGAAATCAAAATTTGAAATCCAAATTGCAATTAGTTAGATCTAATAATGAAAAATCAGAATTAATTTGCAAGACATTGGGTTCACCAAAATGTAAAGTGGAAAAATTGAACCCTAGTGATTCCCCACCTAGGAGAGAGAAACAAATTCACTAGGATGATTTTTCACTTGGGAGAAGAATACATTCAAAAGAGGGGCTTGAATCCACTAGATCCAAATCCAAGAGAGATAAGGATGTGAATTCCAAGTGGATTGCAAGGGTTGAAGTGTAATTTACCCTTTTTTGTATATTGGAAAGTTGACTTATTGTCTATGTGGAAAAGAGAGAGAAAAAGAGTGAAATGAGGAGCTATTGGTTCAGGATCACCTTGTAACTTTGGATCTAAAATAATTAGACTGACATGGATCTACATTGTAAATTTAGAGAAAATTCGTTAGGACCGTGGCGAAAGTGTACACGATCCTCCGAAAAATCCACGAAATGAAAAGGGTTTTTACACGTCTGTAAATGGAGTCCAAATCTGAAAATACACCTAGGCACCTGTAACCTACACATAGAAAAGAAGTGGAGAAGTGTTGTGGATAGAAGTTGGCCTCAGTCAAACCCTAGTTGAGGAATCAACTTTCAAGGAAAGTAATTGCAAATGCTGAAATGTAAATAATGGAAGTGTATAACTTGTAGATCTACAATTTGTTGATGACAATTGCTTTTCTTCTTGAGTGTAATCACAAGTGTCACATGAAATGGCATGTAACATGACAAAACCCTAACACACACATGATTGCAAATGAATGTTTTAATTTTGCTCCAATGGATGAATGAAGAAGACACATGAAGAAGAGAACTTGATGGATTCTTGAAGACTTGAATGCTTGATGAAAACCTTTTACTTGAATTTTTCTTATTATCCTTATGCCAAATGAGAGGAGTAGATCTCATTTTATACTTGCCTAGGAGAATTAATTTAATCTCATTGAAGGCCGACATCGAAGGATTTAAGTCCCCGAGAAGCAAATTAGGTTGAAGGGTCAGATGGATCCATTTTGGGGCCACATTGTGAAAACGAGGCCCAATTCCATGGTAGAGGCATAGGTGGGTCCTGATCAAGCATAGGAGATGATATCGCCAAGGTAAAGGGCCTAAAACATGGTCAAAATTGCAAGGGGTGCAATTTTATGACACTACAACAACCTCCACCATTCATTTCCTATTTATATCCACATTATCCCATGGTTATGTCCTTGACCACTATTTCTACTTTTATTATCTCATATCTTAGCCCCTAATTTATTATGCCCACCTCTTCAAGTTCTTATCTTGTCACTATCCATTGTTGTTATATGTCACAATTTCATTAGTAGTCCACAATATATAATTTGGTAGTGGACATCTCCTATTCAGTCATTCTGCATCTTTCTATTTCATACACACAAGTGGCCTCATATCTGATAATGTTGGATCCTATTTAGCGACATTCACAAAATATTTATGCTTCATATCTCTGGTGACACATGATGTATCCTTGGGTGTCTCCTGTCTAAGTATTCAGACCAAATGGGTTAAAATAATTTCATCCTTCAAGTGGATGATATTTATAGATGTCCAACATAGATATAAATGCAAGTCTCCACTAGCTAAGCATCACTTGTGATGGTGGTGGTTAGCTCAATGCCTTTGCTATGGACCAATATACTCATGCCACATGTGCCATCTAATTTATAGTCTTCATAGTGGTAGCCATGATTATTGAAAGAATATTTGCTATGTTTCTTTTATCCACATGGTTCTATATCCAACCCCAATATCTAATCTTATATATTGACTTTCAGGAACATCACATTCCTCCATGTCTTTCCATTTTGTTAGTCTTGCAAGTGCATTGGTCCTAGGCGACCACCAAAATAATCAAAATGATTGTGCATTAGTGACTATGGAGCTATAGATGACACCATTGAGGTTGATTATATAACTACATTTTGAAAATATTTCTACTAGAGTAGTTGCAACTACTTTTGAGAAAATGAATAGTTTCAAAGCTACCATTCAGCACAAGCTGGGAGGATGTTGGCAAAGGTTGTAGGGTTTGTCTTTACACATTCCAATTGCATCTAGTTGGAAGTTCTAAATCCTTTTCAACAAATCTATTTTTTTAAAATCATGTAATCAAGAGAACAATTATCCTTGAGGCATTATGTCAAACGGTTCAAGTGATTTGTCTATGCTTTTACATTTTTCCTATCTTGCAACCATGTCTATCTATCAAATAGTTCACGTGCCTTGTCAATGCTTATACATTTTGTATACATGTATGTACTAGTTAGTGGAAGCTACAACATGTGACAAAATTCTTGCCTATGATGGATGCAAACACCCTATTATAAAACTCCCATTTGGGCATAGGTTTGAAGTACACTGGCAAAGGCTACAAAGTCTAGATTTGCACTTGCCTGTTGCATTTGTTTGAAGGTTTTAAATTGTTTCTCATCAAGCTCAGTCTGTGCATATCCTTAATCACAACATTCTTTGAGGATGCATCTAGTCAAACAATTCAGATGCTTTGTCTCTTTTTTCACATTTTGCATACATGTCGAGTAGACCATTTCCAACTATAAAATCTGATCATATTTTCCCTTCTATTTGTTAGAGTAATGTTAACTCCAACTAAGAACTCAACATTTGTTCTATCACAGTCTTCTCCGTTACTTATCAAAAACTCAAGATTGCATGCTATGCATTATTTTCACATCTTCTTCTCTTCACTATAATTTCAGCTCTTACGGTGATTATCTTCATTTCCCCCATAATTTCTTCCTTGAAAGTGGTCGTTAAATTTCTATAAATCACGCATTCGATAGATTGTAAATTACACGCAATGAATTAATGGAGTTTCATTTTTAGCTGTTTTCTTTTTCTTTTTTATTTCTCTATAATTTTGTATTCTTTTTCCAAGTAGATCTATATTCTACTATGCAAAAAATTTAACATGGTATCAGAGCCTAAGAGCTAGGAAAGAGAAGCTAAACACAAATTATTTGCAAACAGATTTTTGAAAAATGGAAGCTGATGTAAACCTTTATTTCTACAACATGCTTCTTTCTTTCTTTGTTCATGCTCTTTCTGCATGGGCCTTGCCTTCATCTTCTCCTTTGTGAGACATCATTTCAATGGACCTGTCATGCCTCTCCTTTTTCATATTATGAAGGAGTTTTTCTACTTAGTGTTAATGCTTTGTTTCATTTTGTTTTAAGTTTGATCAGTTCAATATTGGCACGGTCTGTATTTTCAACTAGCAGCTTCTTCTTGCATGGTTGAGTACTGTCGATGGGGTCACTCATCTAGATTCATGTGCCACTTGCATCTTCGAATGTTAGATGTTTTGTCTTTTTTTGCCATTTGATCATTGTTCGAGTAGTGTCATTGAGGGCACTCAAGCAAATTCTTGATCTTAATCATCATCTTGGCTTTTAAGGAGGTTCTTCATTCAGCACCATGGCAGCAATTACCATTTGATAGTTGTCCACACTTTTCTTGTATCTCAAATGATGTTCTTCTACACTTCATATAGTTGTAATCTTGAGGGGGGCTTTTGTTCCCACTAGGTTTTCCCTCTTCCCTCTTTCCTCTTTCCTCTTCATTTTCTTTTTTTTTTCTCCTTAGTTGGAATTAAGGGAGGGTATCAGAGTAATGTTGACTCCAACTAAGCATTCAACATTTGTTTTATCATAGTCTTCTCCATTACTTATGGAAAACTCAAGATTGCATGTTATGCATTATTTTCACAGCTTCTTCTCTTCACTGTAATTTTAGCTCTTATGGTCATTATCTTTGTTTCCTCTATAATTTCTTCCTTGAAAACGGTGGTTAACTTTGCATAAATCATGCATTCCATAGATTGTAAATTAGACACAATGAATTAATAGAATTTCATTTTCAACTACTCTATTTTTCTTTTTCATTTCTCTGTAAGTTTGTCTTCTTTTTCCAGCTAGATAAAAAAATTTAACACTATTATGCTTTGATGGATGTCCACACCCTATTCCAAAGCGACCATTTTTTGACTACCTGAGAGTGTGCTAGAAGATAGCTTTTGATGAGGTCACTGGGTGCTCTCTCTATGCAATCAAGCGGTAAAGTCTGGTGTGGGCAAATTATTTGAATTGGGATGTTAATGGCATGGATGTTTCGATGGGAACGGTGAACATCCTTCAACAGAAATAGCAGACGGAAACCTCAATGGGTTGAGGCTCGCCACCAACCACTCTACGTGATTAACATTTAGAATATCATTGGTTAAGCCTAATTTGTTGTGATTCTTGGTATTCCATAGTAGCTTCTAATATGAAGGTCGTTGGTAAGTTAAAACAAATTTTTAAATAGTGTCTTTTGGTCTTTCACAAGTGACTATTTATAATTGTCATTCAATTTTTAAAAAAAACTATTGTCATAAAATAGAAAATATAAATATGTTAGTTATAAAACAATTTGAAAAAAAAATTACAATTTAAACCATTACCATTCAAAAACAATTTAAATATAAGATATAAGATAAATTTTAGGTGATATACACTTTCCTAGAAATCTTATAAGAAAAGTAACCTTATAATGATAAAACTACATTAAATTGTAATGCATAAGTAATAATAATTTATACATGAAATGACTCAAGGTACAGCCATCTTTAAATACAATTTTTAATTAAATTGTAATGACATAAGTAATAATAATTTATACATAAAACAACCCTTAATAAATTAAAGCACGTTAATTAATAACTACTAAAAGACATGAAAATCATCACCGATAATTCCATGCATAATGTGATGCAAGAACCACACTAATTCATTCCAACGAATGATGGAGGGTCGCCTTTTAGATACGGTTAATACCGTGAGAACATATACTGGTATTTTTATTATTTATGGTTTTGCGTCCTGATACCCTAAAACTAGATTTTGACAATACAATACATAATGAAGTTGAATAAACAAGAGCTCAAGGCTCAAGACCTGAACAATCGTGGCGTAGTTTTCCTTCATCTTTTCGGCGTAATAAGCCTTCATAATCTCTTATTACGGATGGAAGGAAATATCTTCTTCAAAATCTTATCAACCCACTTAAAGTATTTCTTCCTCCATCCCTTTCTTACTGCAAGCAATAACATTACACATGAAAAACCTGCTCCGTGTGACAATCCTACTCCAATCGCATACCATCATATTTTCTCTCTTAATCTTCATTTTCACCTTGAATATCTTTCCCAGAAGGAAGGGGAGGATCGAATTTTGGCCATGAACATTTCTTTGGAAGTGGGCATCCCTCCAAATATGGATTTCCAGAATATGATGTGTTTTCAAATGTGATCATCTGTCCTCCTTGCGGTATGCTGCCTGAGAGGTTGTTGCTGGACAAATTTAAACATTCCAGTGAGGTTAGAGATTGAAACTCCGCAGGAATACTTCCATAAAATCTGTTTGAAGAAAGGTCCAATGATTCTAGTTGACTCATTTCCCCAAAACTGGGTGGAATAACTCCAGTGAGGTTGTTCATTGATAGATTAAGAAATCTTAACCCCTTCAACTTTCCAAAATCAAAAGGAACGTGTCCATTTAATTGATTATTGGAGAGATCTATCCCTTTTAGTGTGGAAAGAGTATATGAATAATGCAGCTCTAAGCCTTTCACAGTCATATCCAATTCATCATGAGACGGAACTTGGTACACCCATGTCTCGAAAGAACCAAGCTCGGAATATGACTAGAAGCCTTTGCCTGTTACAAATAGATGATAAGGATTCAACAGAGCAGATAACATATAACCATCTTCTCTTACTACACTCATTGCATGTAGAGATGCAATGTTATGTGGAATAAAACCTGATATATTGTTGGACGAAAGGTCTAAGATCTGGAGCCTCTTCAGTTGCACAATTTCTGAAGGAATGCTGCCGCTGAAACGATTACCCTTCATCATCAACACTTGGAGGGCTGATAGATTTGAAACTGACCATGGAATGTCCCCAGAAAAATTGTTGTGCCCAATGTCTAGTAGTTGTAATCTCTTACAATTGGTGATCGACGGAGGGAAGGCTCCACTTAACTTATTAATCCTTAAAATTAGAGACGATGAGCATAGCCCATGAGGTATACTCCCCTCCAACCTATTATCCCCTAAATTTAACGCTTGAATAACCTTATAATTGGCAAAGCATGGAGGAATGTTTCTATTCAATTTGTTGTATGACATATTTAACTTTTCAAGGAGAGTTAAATTGCACAAACTTTGAGGAATAGTGCCAATTAGAGCATTTTCATTAGCCATCAAGAGCTGTAGATACGTGTTGTGACGTTTTCACACATCGCCCCATTGCAAATGGGGACCCTTGCTTTTTTGCTTTTTAGGGTTTGTTTTTTGGTCTTTTAGGGTTTTGTCAGTTAGCCTCTGCATTTTGAGTGCTGTCAGGGAGATCAATAGGATAGCAGGTCCTGATCCTGAAAATTTGGCTAAGTCTGAAAGTCCTGATCCTGAAATTTGGCTAAGTCTGGAATGTCTTGATCCTGAAAATTTGACTAAGTCTGGAAATTGAAAAACCTCAAAAAACTAGATTTTGCAATATAACTCCTGGAGGTCTGAAACCACTCTCAAACATCCTGAAAGTATATATGGAATATAACTTAAAGTATAAGAAATGTCACTTATACTTAAATGTTATGTTCCATTAAAATTATCCTGATAGAGAGTTCAAAAAGTCAAATTTTGCTCCTGTCCTTCACTGAGGATCCAGAGCGAATTTCGCTCCTGTCCCTCTCCAAGGGATCAAGGCGAAGCGCTCCTGTCCCTCACCAAGGGTCCAGGGCGAAAAGGCTTATTTGAGTCATACCTGACCTTGTTTGGTCAAATTGAAATATCAAAGACACGATGGAGGACCAAAATGCATGGGCGCTCCTGTCCCTCTCCCAGGGACCAAAGCGAATTTGATTAAAGTCCCAAATTCCTCCCATGCCTAGGCGCCAATAATTTTTTGAAATACATTAAATGCTAAATTCGATAAAAACTTTGAAATATTTAATTAAATTGGCATTTAATGAAAATCGCATAGCATTTATTAATTAATTTTGAGCCTTGGAAAATCATTTTTTTTTTATTATTAATTGAGGCATTTTGAAATTAATTATTATTAATTTAAAATTTAAAAAAAGGGAGCGCTTGAGGTATCATTTTTTATTATCTTATTAAGTCGGCCTCTTCCTTTTTAGTTTTTTTTTTTTTTTTGGCCTATTTTCATCAAGTCGGCCTATGGGGAGGTGAAATGGTGAGCGCTCTATATATTTGGGGTGTCTTTTTCATTATTCAAATCATCCACTCATTGTTTCAAGTGCGATCTGGAGGAGCAAGGAAGGAGGTGCGAAATCTAGCTTGTGTGGAGCGAATTTCTACCAAGTGTGGAGACTAAGGAAGGCGAAATTCATCTTGAAGGCTATTAGAGAGGCGTATTTCTTGCTAGATTGGAGGATAATTTTCAGATTTTTGAAGACATTTGAAGGCGAATTTCCAGATCTTGAAGAAGCTAGTGGAAGATGGAGTTCTTTTCCAAGCTAAAGGGAGTCTTGATCTACATTTTGCCTAGCGAATTCTCCTATTTTTGCATCATTTTTTAGAATTAATTCCCAAGTGGAGGTATGGCGTAATCACCTTGGCACCATTTTTGAAGATTTAAATTTTGCTTTGAAAATCCTAAATTAGGAAATGATAACTCAAGCTTTATCATGAAGTTTCCTAATTAAAATCTTGAATCTTCCTTTTAAAGTTTAATTTTTAGATTTCAAGATATATTACTAATTTTGAAATGTTGTGTAGGTATCAAGATGGCGACTCCAAGCTCGAAAGATCTACAAGTCGGAAGACTCTCCTCAAGGAAAATCAAGCCAGATCAAGGACGATCAAGCAAGGACAAGGATGACCTTCTTCGATCCAGTCTAGCATCGACAAGGACGGCCTTCTTTGGACTAACGTTATCAAGGGCGACTTCTCCAATCCAGTATTCCAAGGCAAGGTGCATCAATCATCCTGCACATCAAGGACACAAGAAGTTAGAACAAGGGTTCATTGAAGAAGCAGATAGTTCTAGATGAATTAATTAAAGCTAGCTTCTCAACAACATCAAGTTGAATATTTACCAAGTTACAAGTGTCAGACGAGGTGGCATCCTAGTCATCACTTCTCCAGTCAGTGTGGTCCACCTCAGCACGTCCAGATTCAATGTACATAACTCATGGAAGGTGACACATACTTCGATGTACCTACCCCAGCTATTCATTGGTGGAATTTTCTAGAGAGGACATGTGTTCCAGCAATATTCAAAGCAAATCAGAAGTTCAAGCATCAAGTGTAAGTCCCCTTGTGATTCCAGCAAATCACATCATACCACAGAGAGCTTATCCACACGTAGAGACCCTACATACAAGAACCTTGGAGTCATCCTGATTGATCCTTTTTCGTGACATCTTCAGCAATCAGAGGCTTTACTCAAGAGAGGATAAGGTACCTTTAGGTATTTTATTCTGTGTTTGATAGTGTACAAAATACACGTCAATAGAATTGGCGCTAGAAGGAGGGCATGATCGCGATCAATGTTTAACAGCCAGACTTCAAATTCTATCTATTTATGTTTGCAAGAGTAATCTTTAAGACTTTTTTCACCCTCCTCCCACGCACGTCAACAAAATTGGCGCTAGAAGGAGGGCTGAGCATTTGAAAGTTCGATCTTTTCAAGTCACATAGCATTTGAAGAAATTTTCTAGAGATTTTTACCCTCCTCCATGCTCGACAGAATTGAATTAGGAGTGCCTGACAGCGAACACGAACTCTTGAATCCAAGGAAGATCAGTGGAAAGCTTTTTCTCAAACACTCGACAGAAGGTGATCGTTGGATCGTCAGTTGGACTTGCGCAAGAAGGAATCAAGCTGGAACCAATTGAACGTTCAAGTTGAATCCGAGATATTCAAGATCTCCCTTATTCCAGAAAATCCAAAAAATCAAAAAATAAAAAAAAATGAAAAATCAAAAAAAAGAAAGGATTTCTCAATGGAGCGGCAACAGTTTCACGAGGAGCAACAAGTTGATTTTCCTGAACTTTGGTGGAGATTAGATACACAACTTTATCCATGAAGATTGTCCAAGTTCGCAAGACCAGGACAGTGTCGAGTTCACGAGACAGAGGAGCATGATGAAATGCATTGCTTGAAGTACTTATCAAGGATGGAATCGGCAGTGCAGGGAAAAGTCTTCTTTTGGGATGTCCCAAGGCCAGATACAAAAGAAGGCAACTTCATTGTCCCAGAAACCAAAGATCCTCTTCTAAGCTTCATGTGGATGATCGAGAGTCAACTCATTTTGGATGGTGAAATGCGTTTGGAAAACATGTTGCTACCATTGTGGTGTAGAATTCACAACTCACCTCACCCTGAATTTACTTGCTCAATATGTGAAATGGCTATCAATCAAGTCAAAAACCAGTTTGGAATGCCAAGTTTGTCTGAGGAAGAATGTATTATGAACAAATCTTGGGGTGCACATCTTGCAGCCGAATTCGGGAGAACCTATGAAAAGGACATTGCTCCAGCATCTGAATGTGAGAGGGATCAATTGTACGTTGATGATACAAATGCACCTGAGGAACAATGTATTACAATGGATAGCTCGCCATGCCTTGCACCTGAAAAAGAATACCATGAAACAAAAGTTGAAGAATCAGTTGAAAATACTCAAACAATAACAAAGGAAGATCTAGGAGTTGAACAAGCAATTAAAGAGGATGACTCATTCCTTGAAGAATTCTCGTTTATGCTACAAAAGGAGATCCTTGAGATTGAATTGCAGGAGTTTTCAAATGGCCTCATTGAAGAAGACAATCAAGTTGAGATATTGAATGAAGAATTACAAATCATCATAAGTGAGCCCAGGTATGAAGAACAATTCAAAGGGGCGCTTGAAGATTTCATCACCATTATGCTATTTGAGGAAGCATTGAAGGATCTTGTAGAGGAAACACAAATGGAATCACTGCCAATTTTTTTTCTAGATAAGCAAGTTACTGTGAGTGATATGATCCACCATCAGCTCCGACCTCCCGAGACTATGCTTGAAGAAGAAAGGCAACAAGAGATTATAATTGATCAACTAGAGTTGATGTTTGAAGCTCAATCCATCAAGGAGACTCTCATTTTTGAGGATACGCTAACAAAATTTCATGAAGATGCCTGGTTTATGCAAGATATCTCAGTGAAAATAGAGAATATTGAGCTATTCAAATGGGCACTGAGCTTGTTTCAAGAGGAATTTCCTAATCAAGATCAACATGTTGTGGATGCTCGTGGAATAGTTCATCATCAATGGCGACCTCCTGAAGCAGCTGGTGACTTCACTTCCAACAATACAGTGCCGTCTGAGCCGGAAATATGCCAAGTTGTCTCTTTCCTTAATCCTAGCTTTGAAAGTTATTATGATTTTGATTATGGGGATTTTGGGAAAACAACTTGCATTTGGATTGATCATGGTCCTAATGAATTACCTCAGTTGATCATTTTGAGTGAAAACTTGCTTGAGTATGACAAATGCATGGTGAGAGTTTGCCTTTCTACGTTTAAGGATGAATTTGCCCAATTGAGAACCGTCACGTTTGCCATGCTCCTGTTGCACAACCTGAGAAATCATGTAAAGTCATGTATATATTTTGCTTCTTTGAGTCATGTCAAGTCTAGGACTCTTGTATATAGGTTTAGAGTAGGTTTTCTTTTCGTGTTTTTAGATTAGAGGTCTTTTGAGCCTTGTTCTTAATTTGCCTTGAGTCATTTAACTCATGATCTAGTGTGGCTTAGGTAGTTTAGTTGTTTGCTTTCTTTAGGTAGTTTGCTTTTGGTGTGCGTTTTAGTTTAGTTTGCTTTGAATCGGTTTGTCGGTCGGTTTGCTTTAGTTTAGGTGTCTTGAGTGGGAGCCTCCATTTTGTGAGAAAGGTGTTTGTGTTGTTACTCACACACTGGCAACATCCTAGATCTTATGTTAGACTCATTTCTTAGATATCTATTCATGAAGTGCTTGGAATCCGAGGTTGTTCCTCTCCAGCTTTATCATCTGATCAGGACCTGTATTTGACTTGGAAGGGAATCATTTTCTGTGTCTTGATGCCGACATATGTTGATTACTATATCTTCACACATTAATAGACTCCGAGTCATTATGGTTTTCAGGCAAAGCTGTGATTGGTGAAAAATCTAAAATCTGGCTTCAACGCCACCGCAATCCTCAAACCCTAGTAAGCTTTACTGCTTACGAGCCAAAGGAATTGATGGACTGAAAAGCAATATCAAAAGAAAAAAAAAAAAATTGGCTAAGGGGAATATGCGAATAACTCCATCGGGGCTATAGACGCTTGGCTGGCAATGGAGCAATGTTCGTGAGCTTGCGGCGATAACCTCGTCGGGACTATGGACGTCTGACTGTCAGCGAGGCTCTATCCAGGATGCTTTTGAAGTTCACAGGGGAACCTGAAGGTTATAATTGTCTTGTCGAGCGGAATGAATACACTTGCACACACTTGGGTAATTAATGACTAAGTGTCTGGATTTGGTTAAGGATTTTCCTTCCACTTTGAGTACATTTTCTAATCTCCTGATGAGCTAGGTTGAATTTTCCAGAGGTTCTAGGTGTCGATTGAGTCTTTATCTCTGAAATGTTTCAGGAACATTTATTCAAGGTGGCGCTAGATGTTGTGACGTTTTCACACATCGCCCCATTGCAAATGGGGACCCTTGCTTTTTTGCTTTTTAGGGTTTGTTTTTTGGTCTTTTAGGGTTTTGTCAGTTAGCCTTTGCATTTTGAGTGCTGTCGGGGAGATCAATAGGATAGCAGGTCCTGATCCTGAAAATAGGGCTAAGTCTGAAAGTCCTGATCCTGAAATTTGGCTAAGTCTGGAATGTCCTGATCCTGAAAATTTGACTAAGTCTGGAAATTGAAAAACCTCAAAAAACTAGATTTTGCAATATAACTCCTGGAGGTCTGAAACCACTCTCAAACATCCTGAAAGTATATATGGAATATAACTTAAAGTATAAGAAGGAAGAAAGATAGATAGAAAGTATATATGGAATATAACTAAATGTTCTATTCCATTAAAATTATCCTGACAGAGAGTTCAAAAAGTCAAATTTCGCTCTTGTCCTTCACTGAGGATCTAGAGCGAATTTCGCTCCTATCCCTCTCCAAGGGACCAAGGTGAAGCACTCCTGTCCCTCACCAAGGGTCCAGGGCGAAAAGGCTTATTTGAGTCATTCCTGACCTTGTTTGGTCAAATTGAAACATCAAAGACACGATGGAGGACCAAAATGCATGGGCGCTCCTGTCCCTCTCCCAGGGACCAGAGCGAATTTGATTAAAGTCCCAAATTCCTCCCATGCCTAGGCGCCAATAATTTTTTGAAATACATTAAATGCTAAATTCGATAAAAACTTTGAAATATTTAATTAAATTGGCATTTAATGAAAATCGCATAGCATTTAATAATTAATTTTGAGCCTTGGAAAATCATTTTTTTTTAATTATTAATTGAGGCATTTCGAAATTAATTATTATCAATTTAAAATTTAAAAAAACGGAGCGCTTGAGGTATCATTTTTTATTATTTTATTAAGTCGGCCTCTTCCTTTTTAGTTTTTTTTTTTTTTGGCCTATTTTCATCAAGTCGGCCTATGGGGAGGTGAAATGGTGAGCGCTCTATATATTTGGGTTGTGTTTTTCATCGTTCAAATCATCCACTCATTGTTTCAAGTGCGATTTGGAGGAGCAAGGACGGAGGTGCGAATCTAGCTTGTGTGGAGCGAATTTCTACCAAGTGTGGAGACTAAGGAAGGCGAAATTCATCTTGAAGGCTATTGGAGAGGCGTATTTCTTGCTAGATTGGAGGATAATTTCCAGATTTTTGAAGACATTTGAAGGCAAATTTCCAGATCTTGAAGAAGCTAGTGGAAGATGGAGTTCTTTTCCAAGCTAAAGGGAGTCTTGATCTACATTTTGCCTAGCGAATTCTCCTATTTTTGCATCATTTTTTAGAATTAATTCCCAAGTGGAGGTATGGCATAATCACCTTGGCACCATTTTTGAAGATTTAAATTTTTCTTTGAAAATCCTAAATTAGGAAATGATAACTCAAGCTTTATCATGAAGTTTCCTAATTAAAATCTTGAATCTTCCTTTTAAAGTTTAATTTTTAGATTTCAAGATATATTACTAATTTTGAAATGTTGTGTAGGTATCAAGATGGCGACTCCAAGCTCGAAGATCTACAAGTCGGAAGACTCTCCTCAAGGAAAATCAAGCCAGATCAGGGACGATCAAGCAAGGACAAGGACGACCTTCTTCGATCCAGTCTAGCATCGACAAGGACAGCCTTCTTTGGACTAACGTCATCAAGGGCGACTTCTCCAATCCAATATTCCAAGGCGAGGTGCATCAATCATCCTGCACATCAAGGACACAAGAAGTTAGAACAAGGGTTGGTTGAAGAAGCAGATAGTTCCAGATGAATTAATTAAAGCTAGCTTCTCAACAACATCAAGTTGAATATTTGCCAAGTTACAAGTGTCAGACGAGGTGGCATCCTAGTCATCACTTCTCCAGTCAGTGTGGTCCACCTCAGCACGTTCAATGTACATAGCTCATGGAAGGTGACACATACTTCGATGTACCTACCCTGGCTATTCATTGGTGGAATTTTCCAGAGAGGACATGTGTTCCAGCAATATTCAAAGCAAATCAGAAGTTCAAGCATCAAGTGTAAGTCCCCTTGTGATTCCAGCAAATCACATCATACCACAGAGAGCTTATCCACACGTAGAGACCCTGCATACAAGAACCTTGGAGTCATCCTGATTTATCCTTTTTCGCGACATCTTCAGCAATCAGAGGCTTTACTCAAGAGAGGATAAGGTACCTTTAGGTATTTTATTCTGTGTTTGATAGTGTACAAAATACACGTCAGCAATACGGTGGCCACAGAGATTGCACTTGTCCAGTCAACTCATTCCTAGACACATCCAGTAGTGTCATCCAAGGAACTGATCTGTTCGGGATAATAAGGCTGCCATTGAAATGATTTCCTGAGATGTTCAACTGAATCAACTGAGGATTGTTCTCCCATAACCAGGAGGGGATTTCTCCAACAATATTGTCGTTAACTAATGTTAATCCCTGCAATGAATATTGAGTGGAAAGCCAATCGGGAATTCGACCACCAATACTACATGAGCTTAAATATAAGGCTGCTAACTGGAATTTGGGAATCGAAGTTGTGCTAATATTCGGTACACAATCTGAAAAAGCCAGATAGTTTAATTCTGCAAGGTTATGAAATAAAGTATCTGAAACGGTAATTGAGGAAAGCCATAAAATCCTTACAGAAGAGGGTAATGCCAAATCTGAAGAAGTAATGTGGTCATAGAAAGAAAACTCTAAAGCCTAAAACTGTTCAAGTGACGAAAGACCAGTAAGCTCAAGGCTCCTGTGGAATTGGTTGAAGCCAATATCTAAGAACTTAAGAAAGGAAAGATTTTGTAGACATGGTGGCAATATTCCACTGAGTAGGTTATAGCTTACATCTAAATAGCTAAGATTGGTGAGTTGACAAATCACGGGGGGGACTGTTCCAGTCAATCTGTTGTATCTTAGCTGCAGATAATTAAGATGAGAGAGATTTCCCAAACAGGAAGGAATAGTACGAGTTAGACCAATGCTCCTCAAGGTGAGGTATTTGAGGAACGAAAGGTTGCACAAACTACCGGATATGACTCCACTCTGGACGTCCTGCTCTGCATGGTTGGTGTAGGCACTCAAATTCACCTGCTCTACATGGTTGGTGAGATTATTGCATGATATGCCATCCCACATGGAGCAACAGTCACTTCCATTAACCCATGAACTGAAAATACCATCAGTGACGTTCAAGGCTGTTTTGAAGGAAAGAAGAGCTTGGGATTCCTCGGTAGGGCAATTGAATAGACCATTACATGAGTTTGAAGAAAGGATAATAAAAGCTGCACTAATAAAGGCAAAGTTAATCGTAGCAACAGCCATTGCTTGAATGAAGTCGCAGAGGACAAAGAATATGGCTTTGGGAGGCATATTTATAGTTGAAACATCCTCGGGAATTGACTGGAACATTAAAAGCATCACATAATAATGAAAGGAAATTAAACATAGATAAGACTTTGGTGGTTATAAATTAAATTTATCAATTTATTGTTTAACAGCGGAAAATCCTATAGTCAACGGTAACTACATAATAATCAATGTAGTTGGTGTATTAATTATATTTGGTTGTTTATTGGTAGTGATGTTAAGAGAATATTTAAAATGATAAATTAATTGATATATTGACTAAATGATATTTGCTTGTTTATTGGGTGTGGCAGAAAACAAGTCTTATAAAAATGAAGAGTCAATTCATTGACTATATTACATTGGTGGTTTATTGATAATGGGAAAAAAATATACGTATAAATATAAATGGTTCGTGAATTGACTACAATTCACTAGCTATTTATTGGCAATGACATAAAATGATGCTTTTAAATATAAACAGTTGGTGAATTGACTTAAAAAGCAATAGTTCTCTATTCATGTATTGACTATAGTTCACTATTTGTTTTCTTGTAGATAAAAAAGTGGATGCTTATAAATATGAATATTTGATACATTGACTATAATTTAGTTGTTTACTAATAGTGATAGAAAAGAATGCTATTAAATATAAATAGTTGCTACATTGACTACATTATCTTGAAATTCCATTTGAATTATATTTTTCTAAAGCTAGTTAAAGTATTGAACTTTTCAAAATAGTTATCATGAGGGATGTTTGTTTTTTTAGTTACCATGAGGGATGTTTTTTTTTTTATATTTATTGCTCAAATTAGGATGATTATGCTTGGATCCTCCTGCAAGGTTCATTGTTTCCAATAAAATTTTAGTCTTTCTAAAAAGTGGGAACCAAGTTTTAATCTTTAGAATGACTACATCAATTGAATTTGTGTATAGATGATGCTCTTAATCTTACTCATTAAATACGAGGGGGAGTTTTGTTAAGTATTAATATATGTTTCAATCAACTCATTGCTAGTGAAGATGTGACGAAATCTTTAAAAATGTTCATTGCTATGGTATTTAGGTGGATGGAGATGCCAACATATGGCACACTTCCCTTAAGTTAGTTATATGGGGCCATCTAGATAAACTTTGTAATTAATTATATCAAGAATTTAATAGTCCTTCATTAGGATTTACCCTTCATTTGTAATATTAGGAGGACATATATGTAGGGTGGGTTCAAGAAGTTGGGTCCCAATTAGGGGAAAGTGCACACATTGGGTACAATATCACTAGGAATGGGGCTTCGTTATTTTCTAAATGGCACCCGATTTTGGTTCAGGGTTCCAAGACCAATAAATAATGGAGCCCCATTATGCTTCAATGCCCAGATTGAAATGGGGCCCTGTTTTGTTTCGTAACAGGGACCCATTTGTGAAATTATTTTCATAGTAGAAAACATAATAGGGCCTCATTAATTAAATGAGTTCCCATTTAAATAATGGGGCCTTGTTATTTAAAATTTGAAAATAACCCCACCACATGCCTCAAGATTCAAGTCGGGTAAGGCTCAGAATGTCCAAACCTAAGCCATGGACCTGCAAGTACAAGGTTGAACTATGTGAGTAGCAAAATACTAGCTTTTGGCATATTTGTTATGACCATTTTTATAAAATCATTAGATAAAATTTAAAACCCAATAGAGATTGTACATTGTGTAGATTCTAAATATATGATTTTTAAATATTTATTTATTTTCTTCTATTTTTTAATTATTTTTATCAGATTTGGTCCATAAATTTGATTAGGTTTTGTTATTTATTTAATAACTTTTTTTTTTTTATGTTTTTTATAAAAACATATTATTTGACATCAATGTACATATAATTATTTTCAATATTAATTTTTTTTTAAAAATGATAGGTTTAGGTCAAATTATGGTTGCCATACATGAGAAGTTTTTAAAATAGAAAATGTGACTAATAGAAAATTAACTCAAAAAAATTACAAAAAAATATCCTCATCAATTTTTAATGTGTTACAAATATTTTTCCAAAAGGGTTTAGAAAATAACTTTTTGTTTGTGTAAAAAAGTGGTGCTTGTAAATGTGCATGGTATGGTCTTGAAGTGGGCATTTTGAAATTCCTTTTCAAAGCAAATTACTATTATCTGGGTATTAAAATAAATTACATTTATGGAAACTAGACTCCGAGTACTACATTTCGTATTCATAACTTTTTCCAAGGTTCAATTTCTAACAACTTCAAATTTTTAGGTTAAATGTGGCAAAATCCAAAAATCAGAGAAATCAAGTCCACTTTTTGGCCAAAAAGTGGACTCAACTATATCCACACACTGATAAAGAAAGGTGGCTAGAATTATAAAATATTTATGATATATGATATGGTAATTTGGATCTCTTGGACATATAGTGCGAAGTAACTTCTATAAGGATTTTTGTATAGTGTAAAATATTTATTTGAATGTTATCTTGTGGAGAAATGGTTTAGATCTTGTAATAAAAAGAAATCATGTAAAGGATAGAGATGGGGAAGTTCTCAAGTATAAATTTGGGTTATGGAAGCTGAATGTAGATGTTGTGCTCATAGATTACGAGAATATTATGAGAATATGTGTGATTGATTTAATATTTTAAAATATGCATATAGATGGTAGTGTAGTAAACAATTTCATGATACTTATAAAAATTTGTTAGGCTAAATCCTTCATAAATAGCATTTTCATTTTGAATCTTTCCATGAAATAGAAATATTGATCTTCATTTCTTTTTCTTCTTCATCCTCCTACTCTTCTTCTTTTTCTCCCATCTCTTCTTTATTTTCTTTTTCTTTTTCTATCACCTCTTCTTACTCTTCTTCATTTTATTATTCCTCTTCTTCCTATTCTTCTTTCGGAGCCTATCTACCAATGAAACCTTTTGTTTTTCATTAAAAGGAGAAATATCCTTATCCAATGATTTATACAAATGCAAAAAACTTCACTTATTTAACTCCATGAAAAAAAAAAGTTCATCTTATAAATTTAGTATGAGCTATTTTATATTTATGTCACCATTTTAACGAATCTCAACTTCTATCAAAAATAGAACCCCTTAGTGAAATTAGGGTTTGAATTTTATTTTTTTTGATAAATTAAGACTCTACAAAATCTAATTGATCCAACTTTATGTTGGAAACTTGAATAATGCTCAGTTGTATTGCCATTGATGTCAAACTTATGTTGTGTTTGTCATAATCAGTTGTTGTATATGATCAGTTTCATAGTCGTTGAATATGATCTACCTAATTGGTGGTTGTCCATATTTAGATTTAGTTGATTTATCTAATGGTCATTTTATGTGTTTGAGTTTATGATTTTCATGTGATCAATTGAATTTTTGTCCAATTCTTCAGCTGTTAATCATTTTCTAGCACTCAACTAATGCTTAGTCATGCAGACTACATGGTTTGAAAAATATTAGTGCAAAAGTTCCTAATTATGGGTTGAAATAGGGGGGGCCATTTGATTGTAGTTTTCAATCTAATAGGGGGATAAATGAAGCTAGAAAGGGATTCAACCAAATACTATCTTCTATCAATTTTCCAATCTACGAGAGCGAGCAGGTGGGAGTTTTTATTTTTTATAAATAACCCCATATTTTCTTTAACGTTGTTAATTATTGAGATAGCTAAAGAGTCCCAACTTTATTTCCTATCTTTAAAATTTTTATCATTTCATTCTTTCCAAAGTCTCCACCCAATATGAAAGAAGGCTTGCCACCAAATTTACCTAATGAGGGGATGAGCTAAGAGAAGGTGACCAACCTAATGTGATTCCTTTAGGATTTCTAGTCCACACCCAATATACTAACAACATGCTTTTCATACTCTTCCAAATATTCCAGGAGAAAGGACAACAAAATATTAAATTCTTAATACTCTCTTCCTCCACTTGACATAGAAAAATATCTTTCCACAAATTATTTGTAAAATGAATGTTATTTATATTTATTTCTTGTAACTATTGTAGGGATTTGAAAACTTTTTGCATAACTCTTCTTTTAATATTTATGTAGGATGTTATTCACCTACCTAAACTTCCTTTGCAATATGGATATATAAATAATTATATCAATTCATAGATTGAGGTGGATTCAATGTTTAATTGTCCAAGTAAACATGTATATAATTTTAAGCACTAAATTTTTGTCCCCACATAGGAAGCTAATTACTTTCAAAGTGAGATAAAATAAATGAAATAGTAAAAATGCATAGAATAAAGATTTTTTTTAAATTATTCTACAAAGGATTCCAAAAATCCGTAGATATAATTTCATTTATCCAATTCTCAATTTAAGAAAAGCTTCACAATAGTCAACCTTAAAGTCTTGATGTAGTTTGATGATCACTAACTACAGAAAGTTATAGAAATCAATTAATTTAAACTTATTAGAATATGCATATAAATTTATTGAGAAACTTCATTTAAAAAATAAATTTGAATATGCAAACAAATTTCATTTATTATGTAACCTTTTACAATAGAAACTCTCACATTGACCTCTAGAAAGAGAAACTTAAAAATATTTATATTGGCCATCTAGAATAAATCTCCAATCCCATATGAGATACCCTAAATAACAAAACATCAGGCTTGATATTGGAGCAAGCCTCCTCTAGAATAATATTTGGAACTACCTTGTGGAGAATATTGTTATGAATGACATTAAAAAAATGATTTTTATGTGAAAAACCTAATATGGGAAAAACCATAATGATAATCATACTCACAATGTGAATAATTGAATACAATATTATAGGAATAAGACCAAGTTATAAGACCAAGGAAAGATACAATGGATTTATAGTACTAACATGCACAATCCCAAGATAAGATACAAATCTACACAATCTTCCAAAATAACTCACTATCTCAAGGTGGACACAAAGAAAAGTTGAATTAAACTGAGTATAATCTCTTGATCATAAATTCACCACAAACTAGTATTGGTACTTTTGCTTCCACACATATACTTCTACATCATCCTTAAAAAATTCACATACCAATTCACACATCCACACATTTATTTATATCAATTTATTCACCAAAACACTCAACTAGGTCGGCCATAGAGAAAATAATCATAAATTACACAAGAATGGCCACCATGAGAAACTATGCTAGATGTTGTAGATTGGAACAAATAAAAGTTTGTATCCTTCTTCTTAAGATTAGAAGATATGGAGAGAGGTGTGAGAAATGGAAGCAGTGCTAGGGTTTTTGATGTAGAAGCCGACGAGGGAAATGATGGTGAAGATGTTGAGAAGCTATTTTCTTGTGGTCTAGTTACCTTTAGTCGTGGCATGGTTAACTTGGTGCTATCTCTTACAGTGGTATATGGTATCTTTCATGTTTGATACTCCTATGTTTCTCTTCTTGGCTCAGTACTCTCAAAATTTTGTTGCATCTGCTAGGGTTCATCTTACTTGTGGTGTGAAGGGTAGCTTTATTATTTACCTCCTCATTTTTTCTTTTTTATCTAGTATCGGGAAGGGTTTAGTGATAAATTGTTATGGGAGATGTCAGAAGGGATGTTTTCTTCTTTCTTTTGATATGAGGGTTTTCTCTTTTTGTGTTTTTTCTATTGTTGATCCTATTACCATTGTGGCTTCTAGTGTGTTTGTGTTAATTATAGACATTTAGTTGATGGTTTCTTCTCTAATTGTTGGTTTCCATTTGTGGCCTTGTTGCCTTCTGGACATGTTTTCACTATCAGATCCTGGGTAAGGGGTTCTGTTCTATTTTTCTTTACTGATGGATATCTGAAAGTGGTGTTACTTCTGGATAAAGGTTTTGAGGTGACCCAGAGCCTAAGGATGTGGGACCCCTTGGTTTTCTTCCCTCTCATATTTTGGAGCTTCTTCTTCAAGGTTTTTCATGCGCCTCCCTTTCTTTCAACCTTTTCTTCTCCTATTGAGCTAGTGAACTCTTGGTTTGATTGGAAAATGTTTCTCTCCTAGCTTCCTTAGTTCTCTTTTTATCTTTTTATTGAGGTGAAGCTAAGTCCTATTGTAGTTGAGATGGGTTTTGTCATTGAATATGGGAGGTGTTGAAAGGAGATGTGTTTCATGGTTGGATACCCTATTTTTGTTAGAGTCCTCCTATGGAGGTGGATCTTTTGGACTGTGGAAGGATCTTATATATTTTCTATGGTTATGGGAACCATTCAAAAACCCATTGTAATGGTTTGGAGAACCTATCAAAAACCTATATTGTTTCCTTTCTATATGTTCTTAGCTATTCTAGAGGAGAAAGTGTTTCCCTTACTTCAAAGGTTATGGGAGTCTTCTCAAAGCCCAATCACCTAGATGTTTTTTATATGTTATTTCTTAATTTTATTTGGGTCTTAAGGTTATTTAATCCTTTCCAAAACCTATTTTTTAGGTCTTTGTACCTCTAGGGTCTCTTGTTTAACGGTTGAGGCCTTGTAGATGTTTCAATTAGATCTATGATTCCTATTTACTAATGTTTGGCTATTGATTGGATGTTGTTAGTCTTTGTTGTATTTTTCACAGTTTTTTGTTTATGGGTTATAGCTTCCTACTAATTCTAAAAGGTTTTGGGTCCTTTCAAAACCCAGTATGAGGGATTTCAACTCCCCTTAAAACTTGTTTGACCCATAATAAAAATACTATACTAAATATGGTCCACTCCAAGAGATAAAGAGGACCCAAATGCATCGCAATATGTCTTCCTAAGTTGATTGGAATGAACCACACACACCAACATATACTCCAAAGTTGTCATCAAACATAATATGTAGATAAAAAATAAATTATTTTAACCACACACACCAACATATCCTCCAAAGTTGTCATCAAAGATAACATGTAGATAAACAATAAAGTATGTTAACCAATCAATCCAAAAATATTATCGAGTACAAATACCTTAATGTAGATCTTCACATGCCATGATAAGACCCATAAGAAAAAATAAACTCAACCTCCAATGCATATCCAAACCAAAAGAGTATGATCCAATTAAGATAAATAATTTGAGTTAACTAAAGACCAACACAACAAATAATGTCGAACAATAGAACAACATAACTTCACTTGCAGAACAATCTAACACTTGAATTTAGATTTGGAATACTATAAGAAGAATATAAACATTTCCTCCAATCTAGAACACTTAAACTAGTAGTGCAGATCAATGTGGACCATTCTTCAATTTAGTTTTAACTGATAGTCTCACTATCAATAGACTACAACATCTAGCTTCAACACATGAACAACTGAGGACCTGAAAATATTATAGTGTAACATCCATATATTATAAACATTAAATTTAGAATCGCAAGATACCATCTTCATAAGTGAAGGCATTCTCCCATAAAGATTTAAATACTCTTTCCTAAATATTTTAAGTTCCAATATTGTCACCTTCCATTCACACTAAATACTCACTCAATATGATCATCGAACATCATAACAACATGTAAATATTCATTTTTAAACTATACATACCAAGTAACAATTAGATTGACAACAATGACCACAACTATAGTGAAAACACAACTAAAGAATTTCAATTTCCTCTCTACCTTTATCATCAATACACATACATGTGATAGCAATGGCAACACCATGCAAACTACCAACAATCTAACATGACAACAAGTTTGACATCAATGACAACACATGCTCATGTTTTAATGATTATGAAATAAGATTAAACAAAATTAATAATTAATGCTAAATTTTTTAAGTGAGGATCACAATTGCAATAACTTCCACACACACACACACAAAGAGAGAGAGAGAGAGAAAGAGAGAGAGAGAGAGAGAGAGAGAGAGAGAAATATTTCACTAGGAAAGATAAATGATATTGATAAGATGATTTAAAAATGTACAATAGCCTTGATTATATAGGCAAGAGATAATTAGGTAGGTACAACTACCTTGATATAAATGTTAAATGGATGATGGATAATAATAAATGCCTAAATAAAATATTTAATAATTAGCTATGACTCATATCTGTTAGAATGACACCTAAGATAACTAACATGATCCTATGAACAATATTAAATAACAAGTTACATAAAAGTAACTTTATGATAACTAACTTATCCTAACTAAGACGAAGTAAGCTAAAATGTATATGAATTTACTGATAACTAAATGTCACGTGTGCGTAAGCTATTAAATGATAAGTTTCTAAGTTGGACTTAAGCATGAGTAAATAATATTTACTCCAACATCCTCCCTTAAGTGCAACTTAGGGAGAAGAATTATCATGCAAATAATGCAATACTGATTTGAAGATGCAATATATTAGCCCTGGCAACTAGGGCATGTGAGGTACCCATGCACAACTACTCATGTAAATAATATCTCGCAAATAGAGAAAAAGAGAAAAGCTCATGCAACAAATTTCCTCCCCAAAAAGAGAATGCAAATCATGTACAATGAAGGAATGAAGTGATGTATTGACGCATCAACACTAATATTCCATTATAATTACATCCACATGATGAAAATAAAATACAACCTCTCCAATGAAGAGAAAGAAAAAGACAACATTGCACCCTGCCATCAAGAAGTATCCTAAAAGCCATGAAATCATACTAGAAGCTAAAATAAATTCTCATGATGACAAACAATATGTCTCCCCTTGGAAAGAAGTTAACGCAATGATGCATGCAGAAGAAAATCCATATCCATAATGGAATGGGAAGGAAGAAGTTTCACTAAGGAAAACACTAGAGAAGAGTCAAGATAGGGGAAAATATGCAACTAGATGATAATATACACAATCTAGAATATTACAGGAAAATATGAGGGTTTTGGATCCCTTCAAAACCTGTTGTATGGGGTTTTGGGTCCCCTCAAAACTTGGTTTTCCCTTAATCAAAAACAAAGTTTCCCTAAAAGTAGCTCACCTTCAAGTTTTACTTGACCATTAGTGGAATGGCCCATGTGTTATGGCACGAGTTCCCCTATCTCCTTCCTCCTATTTAGATCACTCACCTTCTCATAAGAACTACCAAGGTTGGAGTGTCTCTTCTTATGCTAACTATGTATCTCTCCTCACAAGCCTATTTGAAAGTGCTCCATCTCTCCACCTCTAATGAGTGGAACTTCTGGGTGACCGTTTGGTGGAGCCTCTAGCTAATTTTCATTCTAGCATTTTTTCTTTGTTGGTTCTAGCAATTTCTGTCAGATGTGATGGAAAAGATAAGGACGAAATGGTAAGAAAATGGGTCCCTCCCATGGATACTCTAGACTATACCGATGTATGGTAAACCAAATGACCAACACACTCCTACCATCTTTACTACTTTTTTTGCTACTTAGTTGTTAGATTTTATATATTTTGCGATTAAATATTGGCCTCATTTGAACATTAAAAATATAATTTCTGATCCAAAACCCCATTTTTAGATGTGTAATATTAATTTTTTTAACAGATAAAAAAAACACCTTTTCATAAAAATAATAGTAATAAACTTTATACTAAAGATTTATATTAAACAAAATAAAAATAAAAATAATTAAACATTTTATTATTAATATTTTTATTTGAACCATGTCTTTACATTTAATGTATTAATAGTATTATATATGCCTATTAATACGCTTGGGCTAGGGAATATCTCCACGCCATGGTAAAGAAATAAGCTGGACAGAGTTATACCTTATCTAATCCACAGGAATAATGACCAACTTTATAAACTTGTAATCTAAAGAGAAGAAACTTCCCGTACAAATGGTGTTCGGGTGAGCAAATAATTCATTGAATTCTTACCAAACCAGTGCAAATCAAAGTGTCTATGATTTCAACTGTCTAACTTAATATGCTCTATTCTTGTGGGGAATCCCATTTCATCCTATGACTTGGGGTTTTTGTACGTATTAGAGCTTCAAAACGTTAAATGAGTTTGAGAATCCCAACAACTAAAGTTGATGAATAAATAGAAGGAAAAGGAAAGGAAGGAAAATAATGTATAATTCACATTAGCAAGTTAAATGACCTTTTTATCTAGTGGGAAGATTAAGTTGTGAGTTCATCTTAATGGTTTTATTTATTTATTTATTTATTTTAATTATATTTCAACTGTCTAATTTAATATCCTCTTTTCTTGTGGGGAATGAGCCTTCCCGAGTTTACTATTCTTGGCGACATTTCAAATCGCAGTGACAGCATAACAAGTAATTATAGTACACCAAAACAAGTAATTAATATCCATTTCATCCTATGACTTGGGGTTTCTGTACCAGAACTTCAAAATGTTAAATGAGTTTGGGAATCCCAACAATTAAAGTTGATGAATAAATAGAAGGAAAAGGAAAGGAAGGAAAATAATGTATAATTCACATTAGCAAGTTAAATGACCTTTTTATGTAGTGGGAAGATTAAGTTGTGAGTTCACCTTAATAGTTTTATTTATTTATTTATTTGAAATATAATTTATTTATTTTTACTATATTTCAAATGATAGTGATATAACTTTCCAAAAATAAATGAGATCTAAATTGTCAACCATCAATGTTGGTGAAAAAAGAAAAGAAAATAGAGAAAAACAGCAAGTCAATTAATTTTTCATTCAAGTGGAATAATTTATTGGCAATCTGATTTTCATGATTATTATTTTGGTTGACTACATTTCAAATATTAATAACATAAGTTGATAGTAATAAACGAGATAGGCACTACCAACCACCAAAACTAGTGATGAAATCAGAAAAGATAAAAATAGCATGCAACCCATTTGAATCAGTAGTTAATGTTAACAAGTCAATTAATATCTCAATCTTTTTTGGAAATATTCGCTAGTGAATAGGGTACTTGATGGATAGTGTGTTATTGAAAAAGAAAAGGTGCAACAATTTTTCAAAGGTCAAGTCGTGCAAGGAATGTATGCTCATTTTGTGGATTATCCAAATTATTAAGTCAATTAATTTTTCAATCAAGTGGAATAATCAATTGGCAATCTCATCTTCATGATTACTATTTTGGTTGATTACATTTCAAATAGTAATAATGTAAATTCAAAATAATAAATGAGATTGACACTGCCAACCACCAAAACTCGTAATTGAATAAGAAAAAAATAAAATTAACATGTAACCCATTTGAATGGGTGGTAAAATTCACAACTTGATTAATATCTCAATCTTATTGGAAAAAATCAATAGTGAATATGTTACTTGATGGAAAGTGTGTCATTAAGATAGTTAAGGTACAAAAAGCTTCCAAAGATCAAGTCAGACAAAGAATGTATACTCATTTTGTCCATTATTTTGGCTTTCCTTTCTCTCATTCTTGCATCTATATTTAATATGGAAGAAAAATGTCAATGTTGTTATCTTTCCTCTCAAGCACTTTAGTTGATAATCACTCAGTAAAACATTCATCAATTGTACAATTTGCAAACATGTGAATTAAATCGTAGAGAAAGTAATACAATTTTTATATAGTTATTTGAAAGAAAACTAATTAATTATGATTTAATTCCTATGGTTATTTAAGAGTTAGAGTAATATCAGTACACTTATTAATAGACTAAAGTGAATTAAATTGTAGAATTTGCAAACATGTGAATTAAATTGTAGAGAAAGTAATATAATTTTTATATAACTATTTGAAAGAAACTAATTAATTATGATTGAATTTCTATGGTTATTTAAGAGTTAGAGTAATATTAGTACACTTATTAATAGACTAAAGTGAATTGATTATTGGTAAATATTTTATAGTTATGTTTTGATTAAGGGTAAAACAGGTTTTGAGGGGACCAAAAACCTCCTACAACAAGTTTTGAAGGGACCTAAAACCCTCAAATTTTTCATAGATCTAGAACACACAAAGAAACACTACCAAAAGATGGGAACATAGACAAATAGCATCCCAGTCATGATTAAACACAACATAAAAAGAAATATAAAACTTGTGGCACCAAAAGAAGTCCTAAGCCACCCTAAAAGTGTTGCAAGTGTGGTTGTTGTTGCAACAAAAATGGACTTGTTAATGCTCGATGCAACCACTAGACTTTATACAATTCACAGAAGGTGGTTAAGCCATTTCAAAAACTCGAGTGTTGTGTTGCACAACAAAAGGAGACCAAGAGCGCACAGCTTGCAACAATCCCCCCAGCGCAAGTGAGGGGTTTGAACCTATGACCAAGAATTTATGCCACTTGTTACAAGTGTTGTTGTCCTTGCACAAAAAGATTGACCTATTAATGCCCAATACAACCACTAAAATTTACATAATCCACAAGAAGTGGTTAAGCCATGTCGCAAACCTGAGCTCTATGCTACACATTAGAAGGAGACTAAGGGCACACACCTTGCAACAATAAGAAATTAGATAATCTTGAACATAGGGAAGAAGGCCCCCTCAACCATAACCATGGGTTTTATCCTGGCTCCCACAACCATATCTTTGAGAGTGTACCCCACAATGGGAAATAAATTATTCATTGTCTCCATCTCCAAAGGAAAAGAAAGAGACAAGATAGCAACAATGCCATCAAAAGCTTCCTGGTAGCCAAACAATTGAGTTTCATTAGCCCACCAACAACACTCCCAGGCATATCTAAAATCATCTGACTCTACCTTAATAAGAGATAGGTCACCTCCAGCCACATCCATCTCCCCTTCCATAGAAGAGAGGATCACCTCAATAGGAACAACTTGAGTAACCCCAAGATGTAGAAAATGGAACACAACCATGGAACCAAGACAAAGAGGTGTAGAAAAACCCTCATTAGAAAGAGACCTAGGAGTCAAAAGATAAAGACATGTAAAAATAGACCCCATCAACAGAGAAAACAAGGGTTTTAAAAAGGCTCCCTTAACCTTCCTTGAAACAAAAGAACAAAGGTTTTCACAAGGATCCCATAAACAATAATACCCACCCCATGGGGTTTTAACATGCTCCCCAAACCAAAAGAACTGGGTTTTAGTATGGCTCTCAAAACCATAACAAGAGTTGAACAAAAAAACCTTTAGCCATTCGCAAGAGAGAAAAAGACAAGTGAAAACCATAGAATCCACAATCGCTCCCAAAGTGACATGGGAAGAAAGATCTGTCTCCAAAAGAAAATAGTCACTCGATATAGCTCCCTGCATCTAATCAAAGATAAACAAGTAAAAACCTTCCCCACCTCTATAAGAGATGTTATCACCTCAATAGACAAAGCTATGGTCAACCCTCCAGAAGAAAAATAGAGAGAGTACCTAGGGTAGAAAACAATGCCAAGGTCATCAATAATCGACAAGGAGGGGAGCCGAATCACTATAAATATAAATGTCAAACCACACACCCAAAAAATCTAGAGGCCTAGACACGAAGCAACAAAGAGAAATGAACAAAAACAACCAAACCCAAAACTAGGTCACATAATAACCTTTCCAAGCCAGATGCAAACACTCCAAGAAACATCCACACATTAATCCTCAGAGTCGTTCTCTCCGACTGCAAGAGAACCATCCGTCAAGGTACACAAGGAGGGTATCCACAACTACCCTATGCGAAAACCATCTTCTACCAAGTCTGCAACCACGTCCATAACAACATCTACTTGGCCCCTGACTCTCAAAAAATTGACCACTCTTGAGCTCCCTCCAACACAAGTCACAAACAAGTGGGATCAAGGAGGAGCGAGCCACACCATTCCTATTTCCATCATCCACATCATCTTCTTTGTCCACATCATCTACATTGTCCTCTACCACTAAAACCCTACCCCCCAATGGTTGTAGCTATTATGGCTCCAAAATGGCATGCCTCTATATGATGTTGAAGGCATACCATTCAAGTACGAAAAGTTCATGAGAGCGACGTTCCTGGGACCCATAGACAACATGGAGGAATTCACAGCTACGATGATGTGGATGATGTTGTCATTTTGCGTTTGATGGAAAAGATTACTTGCGGTTAACATTTTTGTAGCCATTGTCATTGCAATGTGATAGCTACATTGGGCAAGGCGGTTAACATACTGTCAGGAAAGCATTTTACATTTTTGGTGACTGCCAATTTTGATTTTATATTTTTTGAATGGCCACATGGCAATTATTTTTTGGCTAACCCGCTTTATTGCATCCATGAGTTGACTAACATCGCCAGTCATGTATTATGGGCATAGTTTTCAATTCTTTTTTTTTTAAATTTTGAATGAAAACTCGATTTCATGAAAATTGAAAATATATTTTGCCCAGTAGCTGCATGCAGAACGCACTAGTGGAGGTGAAAAAAAATATTTGACCGTGTAAATTTAGACTATAAATTTATGTCCCCAGTTGAATCACTAAGTGAAGGAGCTACGCTTCATTGTAGTTATAGGTATGCATTCTCAAAATATGTGTGGCTCCGAAGGGGAGGAGAAAAGTTGACCGCATGCATAATCCAAGTTGTCTGGGTATATTGTTAGTCCTATTGTTATCGCCTATTAACATGCAGGTTTTTTTTCATGTGCAGGGAGGAGGTATCATAGCGTACAAGGGGTGGTACGATTGAAGATTGTTGTGTAGGGTTATGGCGCTATCGGTAAATTCAAACCCTAACAGATAAAGATAGTTTTATGATTCCTTCGTCAACCCTGTGTTTTAAATTGTAAATTTTTATATCATTTTTGTATCACAGAGGTGGTTGTGAGTGTGCCCTCGGGAGGTATCAAGAGGACAACGATTTGGGTGGAGGCTTAGGCGGCTGCAATAATTTGAAACCCTAAGACATTCATAATTTTTATTTTATTTTCTCTGTCATTTTGTGTTTTGTCTATGAAAATTAGGCATCATTTTGCAGCATGGTCATGTCAGGATACCAAGGGTCCCTATTTGATTGTTGATGGCTCATTGTTGAGGGCTGATTTTTGGGGTTTTGTTGAAAACCGTCAGGGTTTGCATTGTTTGTTTGCATTTTGGTGTGTGTTAGTGTATATATATGTGAATATGAAGCAATATACACACACACGCACACTCACAAAGAGAGAGAGACACACACATAAATATCTATTGTAATACAAAGGAAAATGACAGAATAAAACATAGATAAAAGAAACTGTGGAAATATTATGCTTCGTTTCCATTATTCTCGGGTGCTCATTAGATAAAAAAAAGAAAACCTACAGTCCCATAAATCCCCCTTCAACAAAGTGCTAGAATAGACAGAGGTTGGTTCAACAAGGAGCCCTTGAACAATAATGTTTTCGTTCGCGCATTAGTCTTACTTTTTCCATGTTAGGAAAATAAAAAATGTGCCATGTTTGCTATCATCAAACAAACAACAGATCAACTCTTAATTGTCAGCAAACTCTTAATCAACTCCTAAACAAGAGCAGGTCACACATAGTCAAGGAATGGTTGCATCAACCAGTCAACAACCTGATTTTGAGGAGTCTGTTTGCATCAAATAGCAAACCATAACATGTAAACGAGGTCAAGACCACGTAAAAGAAGCTCAATTTGAAACAAAACATTTTACGTTGCTTTGTCTTTCATGTAGCTATTAGGTTCCTGCCACTTGTATTTGCATATATATGTATTCTCAGACATGTATGTTGATGCATGTCATTGGTACGATATGTCCTTTTGGAGCCAGAATAGACGCGTGTCATGTATGTCGATTCATGTCATTGTTACACTCTTTTTGAAGGAAGAATAGACATGACACAAGTTCGAAGCACCTAATCACACTCAAAAATTGTAGAATAAACATATATGCAAATATATGTGGGAGGCTATGTGTATTGTGGCTCGACAGTGGATGTATCGTACCAACAACATGCATCGACATACATTTCCAAGACATGCATACCATGCCAACCTCTCCTAGTGCTCTGACCCATGGTATGTGATGTGGAGTTGTTGTCGAGTTTTCAGTTTCAGTTCTGGGTGACCATGCAAAATTATGTGGACATGCCGGAGGATGGCTGGGGCATGCTTCGTGGTTACCATAGGTTTATTGCGCATAAGATGCACATTAAAAGCTTGTGAATGAAGGAATCATGCTTGGAGAGAATCCTGGCAGGAAGAACAGGTCGTGGGCTGCAAAACTTGGTACTTTTGTTAGAGAAAAAACTAGCACAAAACTCAAGTTACTCTGGTAGTGGGACACTTGTATTGTGGCTGCAAAAAAAAGAATGGGGGGACTAACACCCCATGTTTGTGGCACATTTTTAATCATAGGTTTTGCAATTGATGGCTTCTTCTTTCGAACACAGCGCTGTTAGTCTATACGATTTGTCTATTTTGGAACCAGAAGAGACACAACGTCTCCGACAAATGGTACTACTGGTTAGTGACATGCTAACCAATTGCATCAGCTGAATGTAAAATATAGTGTAAAACGTGTGACTAAGCTACATGTTAGTCGGACCATAGCATTGATTTTGAGTTGGAATAGAGGTGTCTGTCCTTTAGTGCACAACAATAGTACAAAAATAGGTGGTTGATATAGAAAATTCTGGCACTATGGAAAATGGACAGATATAATTTAGGTCATATAAATTACTTAGTGGTAGTTTATATTGAATGTTAAACTACATTTTCATATATGAACATGTAGGTTCCTTTTATGTCTTTTGAAATGTATGTACTTCCCAATGTAGACTACTAGTAACATTAGAACCATGCAGGTTGTTGATTTTCAAGGACTATTGAATAGTCCCCCAACAAACTCCTAGATGTTCCTAGGTTGTTGCTCTGTCTCCCTTGTTTAATACTACTTGCACTGTAATGTCCCGTTATTAATAATCTTTGGGCTTGTGAAACTTTTTGAATATATATGTCCCATTATTTTTTTTATGCAGTACAAATATATGTATAAATTTTAGTTCTTGATCATGTAATAATAATGTCCTTACTTTTACAAAATTTGATAATAATGAAAATGAACAATGCAATTGGCTGATTCCTTATATTCTATGCTATAGATGCACCATATTAGACAATAAGATATAATTTTTGAACCTGAAAGCAGTATGATTGTTATTTATGGATCTTCGGGTCATGAAACCAGTGTTGAATATATGAACCTTTGGGTCATGAAACTAGTGTTGAATAAATGAACCAAAAATCCTGACTCTTGCAAACTATGTGTTATAAATTTGTATATATTCTGTTGATTTGCATGAGAGTGTTAATGTTCATTCTAGTGTATTTGTATTTCTAGATTATTGATGTTCGTGATGTTTGAGAAGTACATGTGTTTGATGATCCAACTCTGATTTGAAATGTGATTTGGGCTTCTGTTTGAGATGTCTCGGGTTGGTACAACGAACTCCTCATGTGTCTATCCTTTAGAGTGTTTTTTCCTTTTTTCTTTTCGTAACTTAAGAGTACATTTTAAATAAATAATAATATTCCCATGTCAACAAAGAGATGGAAGCTTTAGAATAGACACTCATTTCAAAAGACTTGTGTCTTTCAAAAAATGAATTGGAGGTCTTCATACCCATTAATTATCATCAAAGACTTTGTTAATGGTAATGAATTGCTGTTTATTCTCTGACATAGATTCACCATCTTAATTGCTGCACACTCATTTTACAGCATCGATTTTACAATTAGCAGTTGTGATTGACTAACTTGTCAGTAACACATTATAGGAAAGGTCTGTTTTGGAGCTGGAATAGACACAGCCAATCCATTAAGCGTGTTTTGTATCCTTCTTTATCAATCCTTAAGCAAGTCTAGTTTTTGTGTTGTATCTTGGATGGGGAGAACACAGGAAGCCTTTGTAACAGCATTGGCGATGGATCATAGTCATTATTTCATTGCAATTGCAACCAAATATGTTCTAGAGTGGAATGTCATGGATAGTTTATGGCTAAACCGTTAGCTGGGTTGTACATAACACAACGACATGCTGACTTTGTATTGGAATGTGGGCATAATTGGTCATGTGTTGGCTGTGTCATTTGTGGTGAATGTGTGGTGTTATTGATAGTGTGACGAGTATGAATTGCATTTTTTTTATGTTTTAGTTCAATCATGTCAATTGCATTGTGAAAAAGGTTGATGGAAAATGCTGATCTTGATTATGGGTTGCTGGAGCTAAAGGCAGATGATCTCCTAGGAGTTGGCCACATTTTCTTCCCAGTGACACGTGACATTGACCTGCCTGTAAGCTAAGTAGTTTTAATGGATTATGTAACATGTAGTATTGCTTGGTGTTGTAACTATTTAATGCTTGTGATTCGAGAGCTAATTTGTATATCCAGGAGAGAGGTGGGCTTTCATATGCGGGACAAGTTTGACATTCATATCTGAAAGATTGAGGAGTTGGGATTTCACATCTAGGAGTAGTTGAGGATTCGAATCTGAAAGAGTCGGGAGTTGGGATTTTAGATGCATGACTAGTTGGAGATTCAAATCTTAATGTTTCAAGAGCCGGGCTTTCATATCCAGAACTAGTTGAGGATTCAAATCTGAAAGGGTCAGGAGTTGGGCTTTCAGATGCATGACAAGTTGGGGATTAAAATATGAAAGATTTAGGAGTTGGACTTTCACATCCATGCATAGGTTAGGATTCAAATCCGAAAGAGTCAGGAGTTGGGCTTTCAAATGCATGACAAGTTGGGGATTCAAATCTGAAAGATTCAAGAGTTGGACTTTCACATCCACGATTAGTTGAGGATTCAAATATGAAACAATTAGGAGTTGGGCTTTTAGATGTGGGACTAGTTGGGGATCCAAATCTAAAAGAGTTAGGGGATTGGCCTTCAGGTCATGGACTAGTTGGGGATTCAAATCTGAATGAGTTACCAGTCGGGTCTCCAATTTTGAACCCACTGTCAATTCGGCTTCTCAGTGACTGCACAACCACACTAGTAATTATTTATCATTGTATTATATTTTTTTCCATCATTGCATGGCATGGTAGGTGGAAGTTGGGATTTATAAGTGGAAATGTAGATATATACATGGGCATAAAATGGATCGATGATGTGTGCTTTTTCATTGAACAACATTATGATAGTGGTTGTGCTGGTGAGGAAGATGAGGCCATTGGAAGTGTAGATGAGGGCGATTATACTGATGCTCAAGGTGGTGAGAGTGAAAAAGGGGACTTTTGTAGCGAGCACGAGGTGAGCATAGAGTAGGAGGTTGAATGACAACATGATTCTGTCAGCACTCGTGAACAAGAACAAGGAGGGGTGAGTAACAAGGAGGTCCACTATTAGTCATTATATGTTGGATTATCTTTATAATGCTTGATTAGTGTAAAATTGAATGTGACTCTTTGTCTATGTTGGCTGTGTATAGCAACAGGCTGATCACAAAATAGAACATATTAATGGCAGGTTGCACTATTTTTGTCTCTTCCATTATTGTTCCGAAAATGGAGGTCCTCAGTTTTGGGATTTGGGGAGGCCTAATATGCATAGACCTAGAGAACATCAACTACCATGTTTGGGGATTGCACGATGCAATCATCAACAATGTGGAAGTGGAAAGTGCAGCATGGATCATAGGAATAAATCACTGTTGGAGTTGAAAAAGAGGGAGTCTAATATTGAATACCAAATGGGCGTACGACACAGTATGCAAAAAAAATGTGTCACTGATTGGGTCTGTATGAAATATGGCAAGAAAACACGTGATGAGCTTCCTACCGAAGGGAAGGAAGAGATAAAGGAAGCAATGTGAGTGTACGACAACAGTTCGGTTAGGGAGGCGAGAAGGAAGAAGTTTTTAGAGTTACTACAAAGAAAGAATATTGCAACAAAGGTAATTTTTTAGTGATCATTTTTTCTTGCAGTTTACTAAATTCCTTTAAACATGTGAAGAATGACTTATTGACATATCATATCCTGGTGCCCAGATTTTAAGTGACAGTGCAGGCCATGGCGAGGAGGTTTTGGCATCAAAGGATAATCGCGAAACAAATGTGCCAGTGAATGAGGCTACATCTATTTTGTTGGGGAAGCAAAAAAAGAAGAATACTACGAAAAAATCATGGTTAACTTTAGGTCATCAAACAAAAGAGGGTGCACCTATTTTGTCGGGGAAGTAAAAAAAGAAGAATGTTGTGGAAAAAGAAGGCGGACTTCATATCCTGAAACAAACGTGCAAGTCAATGAGCCTGCATGTGATTCGTCGAGGAAGCAAGAAGATAAGAATGTCATAGAAAAAACAAGTCTGACTTCAGATGACATGACACATTTGTCATCGAAGGTGATTGTCTATTGGCTTGTCCATATGTGTGTTTTCATTGCATGGTATGCTTTGCACTACACTGTGTATTATGTTGACTATTTTTTCCATGTCATTATAGGCTGATGAGGTCCATGGAGGGAGCATGGATTGTCTCATCATATTGGATGAGACAAAACATAGTGTTCACAAAAAATTAAGTCAGAAACCTTGAGAGTTTGTTATGTATAAGTCCATTTTATCAAAGAAGTTGAACGAGACATCGAATGAAAAATTGGGTGCATGTAGTGTTGAGAAGATTGCGGAGTAGTCTCCTGAGTTGGGGAAAACAATGGACAATACAAGCAAAGAACAATCAATGTACTTGCCTGATGACCCCGTGTGTAGTATTCTCGAAAAACCAAGTCCAAAGTCTCAGATGTCTATTAGGAGGAAGAAGTTGAAGGAGATGACAATTGAAAAACTGAGTGCATGCAGTGGCAAGACAATTGCAGAGCACTCTCTTCAACTGGGCCAGAGGTTGGAGGATAGGTGCAAAGCTGAACAAGTAATGTGGTGTCATTGTGCATGACATGTAGTGCTATATCATGACATGGTATGTTATACTATACAGTAACTCTTTTTTTATGCAGTCGGTCGCGCTATTGGACGAGAAACTTCAGAAGTCTATTTCGAGGGAGAAACTAAAGAAGATGGTGAATGGAAATTTGAGTTCACTTAATTGGGGCAGACATTGGAGGATAAGAGCAGAGATGAACAAGTATTGGGATCCTCTTTTGGATAGCAGGCGGTGAGGGGTAGTGTTATAATGGAGAGCTTTTTTTATGATGTTTTGGTTTGTGTCCATTATCTGTGTTCCTGTTATTGCCTTAGTCGTGTAAAATTCATCAGCCTTGGTCCAGTAGTGTTTGTAGGTGTATGGGTTTAATGTGTACTTACACTCATGTCCAATGTGTCATGTTTTGGAGCATAATTCGATAGAAACAAGAATTGAGAAAGAGTCTGGAGGAAATGATGATGGATGTACAAATGCAGACCATGACCGTGATGGGGGCAATGGGTCAGGAGAGATAGCTACTCAGGTACTATTGTACTAAATTGCCATGAATTGATTTGACTATGTTTGATCGACATGTATAAAGAATTTTATTTAAGTGACCGTGTCCACTCACTACTGATGCAGGCAACCATGGAAGACAAAGAAGAGTGCGCCAATGAAGATGCTCATGCTATTGTTGTTGGAGTTGAAGTCCACCTACTCCTGGATGGAGCAGTGGTTGGGGAAGGCATTGTTGATGGCCTGGAGAAAGGTGTAATGTGTCATACTATTCCACTCCCATGATATTGTGCTAAAGTTCACATCGTCAAAGTCTTTGATGCAAATGCCCAGCTTCCTTGCCCACGTCCTTTTGCTGATGTCTTGTCAGGTTCCCTAAACTCATGGGCGGTGTGGCCCATTGAAGACCTGGTCTGTTCCCCACTCTTGACAAGTTTCAAAGATGACAAGATCCCTTCCTCTATCTTCTCATTCCATCATTTACCTTATTTCAATGGAATGAAATAGGAAGCACTCGTATGATATCATTTATATGTGGTAGGATAAAGTTGGCGAAAGTTTCCAGCCACAAAAAGAGGATGTTAAACGCGACCCTGTGATCAAACAGGTAAGTCACAGGCTGTGATCACTTGGCATCACCCCTCCCAAGTTGCATAAGAATGAGAAGAAGCGTAAAGCATATTATGGTGCTGCCAATTCCATTGCGCAATCTAGATACCGGAGGTGATAATATTCTTCGATCATAGTTGATGTTCCTCTTTCCAAATATTTAGAGCAAGATATTGTTGTGGAAGTTCAATCTTGATAGACTTTATTTAGATGGGATCTAGAGATGTTATATTGACATGGCTTTTACCTTAGCATAGTCTAAACCCTCAATTATTATTTGTCTTAGATGAATTGTACATTATTTTCAACCTTTCATGTTGTTTTAAGCAAAATAACTATAAAGGCTTGATTTCTTGGACTCTTTAATGGTGATCCTACACCATCAACTACCCTTTAATAACTTCACAAACCTTTCCTTGGTGTGCAAAATTTTTAATAATGATAGTGGATGGTATAATAAAGTCGATGATAGTCATTTATTGTTCAAGTTTTGTTCAAGGTCTCTTATATATTGCATATGCATAAGTTTTGTTATTACGTACCAATAGGGTCCCTGCAACTCTTTTACATATATAGATGAAGTGAAATGTTTGATTGAAATTGTGAACCACGTGCTCTTTCCACTGTACCTTACGAAAGTTGAATATACCATTGTTATTGTTTGTTTTTGAACACTGAATCTGAAATGAATTAACAATTAACAACAACAAAATAACAAAATATTTTTTATTAAAATACACCAAACTTCCGCTATAGTTTCATGGCATGTGTAATAAGTTGGATGTAGGATGAGGAGTGTTGACTGATGGAGTTATCTTCCCAAAACATGGATTCCCAATTGGCAGGTAACCTGCCACCCAAGTGCCCAGTTTAGTGAACATGTCAACTTTACTGAACACGTTAACTTTTTGTATTGTGCATGTGTTATTCATTCCAAAAAATGTAACAGATAGCAATTCCTTTCTTGTTGGCATAAACTATTATTTCCTGCATTTTTTATGTTGTCTTGCCCACTTGTCTACAAATACTTCTTTTTGGCATTGTTTGCAGGGATGGCAATGGGAAGACCATGGACAGGGAAAAGAAAGGGTGTCGAAACATCTATTCTGCAGAATGGAATGCCTACTATGAATTCAAAGGTGAATGGGACGATGGTTTAGGGAAGTCTGCAAGACAACCACCACCGCCCTTTGAAGAATAGAATGATGGGATGGACACAATGAATTTTGATGTCCTGCAAGTAGAACTGCTAACACAGAAGGTCAAAATGGCCCACGTTGAAAATGAAAGGCTGGAGGGGATTGTTTCTGATCTTGAATGGAGACTCACTGAAGTGAAAAGGAGATGCACCAAACTCAATAAGAAATGCACTGAACTCAACAAG